>NW_026928081.1:0-33175 GCF_032062105.1 Saccostrea cuccullata | reverse complement strand
ATATATCCTCCCACTTTTCAAGCGGAGGGAATAATAAGCACCTTTTTTCATGAAATAACCACATAAGGTAACTATGGCATTTCATAAATCAAGCTCCACAATGGGCACAAGTAATGGTGACACAAATCATACATTAAGAAGAGAGTGCAGAAACTAGATCAATCGACCTCGCAGTATTTGATACACGAAATGCTCTGAAACATTTTGAAAAATCTGTACGTGATACAGATACTCGTGTTGTGATCTGTACGAGTCAATGTATATTAAGAAAATAAATCCAAAAAGTTTTAAGACTGTTAATCTACTAAAAAATCACTAGAGAAAAATAATGTATCAAACCCAACACATAATTTCAAATCTTAAAAATGATTTTGAGGAATTAAAGACCAAGAACAATAAACAAGCACGCGACAATGCAAAATGCAAGATGAACAACTTTTGAAAATTAATTTTACCATAGACTGTACCTTTTACAAAGAAAGAAGAACCAAACTTCTAAAGGAAGCACATAAATATAACAAAATTTTTCATAGCTTATATAGTTCTCAAAAATATTTTTGGATCATTACATGTAAATATATGATGTATTACTTCAACTTGGAGACTACCTTTCTAATCATTTAATATGACATTATAAAGTGCACAATTTGATTTGTACGTATTTTATTTACTTTACTACAATTTGCTTTATTTTTTTTTATCTAATGCATAACAAATCTCCCGAGTTGTAGGCTAAACTGGTAATATATTGAAGTGTCGTAGAAGGTTTTTTTATATAATTAAAATAGCTTTTGGCGAATATATAATCTTTTGGCAATAATAGACAAAAAAGAAAAACAATATTCAAGCCAATCTTTAAAGAATTGTTTCATATTCAAATTGTAAGACATGAAATACATCCGATGGACATGAAAAAAAGGAAACCCATGATATCTAACTGATTTAAAAGAAATGGTGGTTTAAAATTAAAATGAGTTTTATGGTACATGTACTTCTAGTCTGTTGGTTATGTGGATATTTGCCTTTCTTTTGATATGGTTAACAATTTTGAATTAATTGTCGAATTATATTCCAAAAATGACTTCATTTTCATGAACTGCACAGACATGAATACTTTTAGTATTATAAAAATATCGATGGTCTTCAAAACGTGACTTCAAACATTTTATTGTCGACAGAAAAACAAGTTCTGCTGTCGCTGATTGTTGATTGACAGGTGACAAAGCAGGTAACAACATTGTCTTTATTTGTAAGGTTCATTATGGAAAATGGATTTTTAGAGAAACTTGGATTTAATTCTACAAGTAGTAATTAGTAATGAGGAAGGAATTTTTAAAAAATCATATTTTGAATATTTTTAATATTCCTTACAAGCATAATGAATTTGAATTGTTGCACATCTGCGGTGATTTTATTTAATCTTTCTTCTGTGATATATTCAATATCACATATGCAGTAATTCTTTCCACGTCCCTTCATGTACGAGGGTCGTTCAAAAACTAATGCATTTTCACTATATAATCAATAGAGCCCCGCCCTAACACCAGAACCCCTGACCCTGGGGCCATGAAATTCACAAATCTGAATGAGGCACTCTTGCTCATCATAACTATGTACTTAGTTTGTTTATTTGATGCCCAGGAGCAGAGAAGAAGATTTTCAAAGAATTAATGCATTTTCACTATATAATTAATAGAGCCCAACCCAACACGTCTTCTAAAAGTAAGAAAAGTACCTAATACATATTCTTAATAGTTTCAGTCCCTAAAGGCATTCCCTGTTACCAGTTACATGTGACTTAAGTCTTTGAATCCATGAACAGAAATCCTCAGCATACTTATCTTTAGGGATACCCCAAAGACACTGAGAAACATCATTTCCCATGGCATATCTGACATTGTAAAATCTTCCTTTGATCGTTTTCATGTGTTTTGGGGACGAAAAGATCTCACAGTGGCTGCGATTAAACTAATATGGGTCATTGAAAAGTCCTGTATACTTTGTTTTCTTCAAAAATGTTTCTCTAAGAGTATATCCAGCTGCGTTGTTAAGCACATGAAGTATACCATTGTCACCGAATTTTGGACTTCATTTGCAAAAAATCTGTTCAACTTTTCTTTATGCGATTTGAAGATAACACTTGCTATTGCTAGTCATTCATTTGGATGCATGTTCATGTTTTATAGGACCTCTTTAAATACATGAAAAGTAATAAAACATGTTTGCAGTCATTACTTCTCTTTATCCTAATTAAATGACCCCCTTTTCTTTGATTCCTCTTTTTTCTATCATTAATCATATTTTACAACTATAATAAGAGCACCAATGTTTCGTCATACATTAAACAAGTTTATCAATTTTTCAATTTTGTTAAAAAATGTGTTTTTAAGTAAATCGTAAACATATTTAACGAATGTTCTCTCTTGGACATTTGTGAGAAAAAAGGGCAACTATCTAATTGAAATATTTTTATATGTTGTTCCTTTGTCCGAATTCTACAAAATGCTGTGACGATTTAATGTTAAGTATGTAAACAATGTCTTTCCATGTAAATATAGCATTTTCAAATTACTTGTGGCACATAAAGTCGATATTTTGTGGTGTCCTCACAAATTTCAATTGACCATGTTGACTGTTATATTTGAACCCTTGTTTTTTTCTTCCGAATTATTCATTCCATCTGAAAAATATACAACCTTAAAGATTATTTTTGTCCACTAATAAAAATTTTATCTTAGATACGAGGTTTGCGGCAATCTATGTAAAAAGCGCAGTTTTCAAATACGCACTTATTTTCATCTACTTGGCGGAGATCATTTATAAACAGTTTTCAGCTCAGTGAAGTGACCATGCTTACTTTAAAAATGAATTTCTTTGCGAAGACACTATGAAAATTCGTGGGGTTTTCTGTGTTTAGTAGATCTTAAATAGAACTTTTCAAATATGGAAAAACAAAATCAAATGCCTCAACATTTACTATGATATACTGAGCATTGCATTACTTATTGAACGACCCTCGTATCACTGCAGGAGAAAGAAATCAGCTCATTTTTTTTAAAATTGAATTTTGACACTGTCAAAGAATTTTATGCTTTTTCTATAGCTATTTCGGTTTTGACACGATCTCTCGGATCAAGATTTTATTTTATTTAAACTTTTATTTATAAAAATTCTTACCCTTATAAAATGAATAATGAAAAGCAATTATAACATCATTAAAAGCAAGAAAAAACTGGTATATGCCGAAGAAGTATCTTATTTTATTTTCTTTATCCAACTCTTTGAAATTGTGTATACATGTATTCGCTCGGCAAGCCCCGCAAATATATAGACCATATCAATTCGTTGGATAAAGCCAATCACACAACATAGATATCCTCTATAGTCTATATACGATCTTGCATGATTTGTAGATGGATATGATTTTTATCCAACTCGTTGTACGTTTTATATCCCCCGAACCTTAGCGAGGGGATAAAAACACATAACAAGTTGGATAAAAATTATATCCAAATACAAATTATGTGAAATTCTTTTCATCCCATGTCTTGCATTTTGTTTTATGCACCACAATCAACGTTTTACTCTTTTTTAATATATGACACCTCAACTGTGGGATACCAAAACGATATCACATGAAATATATCCACGGGATAAAGGGTAAACATGAGATCAATTGGATTCCAAAACTTCATAACAATCTTTATAAATACATTGCGGGTTCCAGTAAATGTTCAACCAAGTTTCGTTCTTTTCTCCTTACTAAGTAATGAAGTAGAGAACCGTGCAACAATAGATTAAAAAAATCGTATAAATCAGACATGAATGCATGAATAAAAGTTCTAAGGAAATTTTGGATAATTTGAAATCACAAGATTTTACTAAAATCAAAAGTTTAAAAGCTTACAACCTTTCAACTTCATGCACAACCATTCTCCACGATAAATTACAGTACTGGCTTTTTGAGAACATTGACATCTGTTTTTTCAATAAAAATCGAACTCGAAAATCTACTGACCTCGTCGGAATTCCTATGGGTAACACTTGTGCCCCGTTATTAGCAGATCCGTTTTTGGTATTCATCATACAGCAGAATGTATCTTATACGTGAAAGAAGAAAACACTTATTGTAGCCTTCAACTCGACCTTTAGTTTTGTCAATTAACAATATTCCCATTATGTCGATACCATATTGTTATTTTTTTTTAATGTTAATTCAATCAAAGATAGATGAAATCATATGCTTCAAAGAAATCATGATATATCCTGGTGAGCTTAAGGTATATCACTCGTCAGCCAGGGCTCCCACTGGACCGAAAATATTTTTCGCCACTTTTCGTGACACAAGCTTTAAGGAAAGGCATACTTACATCTGATTTCTCGACAATGCAATTCACTTTTTGTTATTCAATTTTTTTTTTATTATGTTTATCTGACACAGACATAATTGTTTTAAAATTGTAATATTTAAAGCTTATGGTAGTATCCATTTAAAAAAAGAAAAAATTAATATTGGAATAACACAATTAATTTGATAATTGTATTGATATCAGCCAACTCTTGACAGAAAATGTCCTCTTGTTTATGTATTTTTTTGGCCGGGGAAGGAGGGGGGGGGGGGGGGCTACAGACCTAGTAAAAATAGGACATTTTCTGAAAATGGAAATTTTCATCATTTCATTAATTAATTGTGAAAAGAAGTAAATTAAAAAGTAATGAAAATTAGGTTTGAAACTTGACTTTATTTTAACAACTTGGAGACTCCATGGTTTAATATGCAAGCTCATGTTATTGTGAATAATGCAGTGTAATTTACTAACTAAAGATAATTCTGTTTCCAAACCAATTTCTTTTTAACTCTGGTATATTAATGTACACATTTTTCAAATTTCAGTAGGTAAAATTTGAAGCCATTCTTTACAATTTTCGTCATGTTTCCCTACTTTCGGTTTTAGAAAAAGGATCTACATAGATCCAGATTTTGTTGATAAAAATCTTTTATTTACTAATTTCATCTCCCAATAACACTTTATCCCCCCTTGTTTACTCCAAATTATATTATTTCAAGCAATTTTGTAACCCTTTATTGCTCCAGGCTAGTTACCTAGTCAGCAGTGTTCGTTCAAGCGAGACGTGATTTCCTATATGTAGGTTTCAATTTTCACACCTCTGCTGCATTAAGTAAACAAAGGGACTTATCTGTGTACATTGAATAAACAAAGGAGCTAACCAGGACTACACAAATTTTGTACATGGTACATCTGAAAAATTCATTTTCGCCACTTATGAATTTCTTTTCGCCACTTTTGAAAAAAATTCGCAATTGGCGACAATGGCGAATCACAGCTCGAGCCCTGATCAGCTTCTAGAAAAGTTCACACAGAACCTCTTACTATTCATTAAAATTCAATTTTTACAACATATTTTAACTCAACAATGTAATGTTTTAACATTCAACGAAAAAAAATGCTAAAAAATCCAAAAAGAAGCAAGATATTTGAGGGACAATTTCTTGTGGTGGAATGATATTTAGCAGAATATTCTGCAAATCAGCATATTTATTAAAGTTAATATCCTGGAACTTTTGCCTCACATACTTGTACTCGGAGAATGTTTACCGTTATGATATTAATAGGAATATTTAATATATGTCTTATTTAATATTTTAGAACAATTTTTACATCTTCCTTCAACAAACTTCGCCAAAAATAAAGATGGTTAAATAAGTTGAGATAAAATTTACACCATTTTTCGCCAGAAAAATCACATATTTTGACCAATATTTCAAAATTAACATCACTGACCCTCAACTTTTTTCTTTTATTATTTTAAAGTACTCGATACTTGTGACTTATCAGCACTTAAATCGTAAATAGTTTGATTCAAGAAAATGTTTTATTGCCTATTTAGTTTTTCCATACCCCAAATACGAGGGGTGATCAAAAAGTTCGCGACCTAATTCAATAACTTCCAAAAAAATGATATAGGGTTTCAGTGTTGAAAATTTCTCAAAATAGTCCTCTACAGTTTAATGTGCATCTGCATCCGTTCTGTCCATGCGCAGATCACGTGAAATAGGCGGTCACGTGACATGTTCCCTAGCGTTCTGTCATAGAAGCTTAAAGATTTTTTCTGACGCTTATATTTCTTACCATGCACGTTATTTTAAATAACAAAAACTGCCAATTTGTCAGAAATGGCAAAATCTCTGCAATCTGTGGGTGGATAATGATAATCCTTTTCCAGAATGAGCATGGTTACCATCAAAACCCATGTCCGCTGTCTTTTTAGCGTCGTTTATTTAATGTGGATTTAGTATAGGTGCCTTCTTTTTATCATATATGATATGTTAAAGTCTAAATAAAATGATTATTTAGGGATTTAATAAATATATTATTGTAAAGATATTCAACCATTTTTCTAACCGTAAGTTGGTGATCTTTCATATCAAATTGTTTAACAAAGGACACGCATCTTCCCACAGCTTTCTTTCACTGGGCAACAGAAAAAAACATCGTTTTTAAACATACCCCTTCCTTCCCTTAAACAATCAATCTAATTAATGACAAATCTTCTGGCAAGTCTTATGTCTTCCTAAACCGTGTACAAATTATTATCAGTTTCTGCAATGGAATTTTCAAGATATACGTTTAACTTTATAGTTTGTTCGTTCGAATACGACTGAGTGGACAAAAATAATCTTTAAGGTTGTATACTTTTCAATATTTGGAAATTTTACTTGAAAAAAGACGAAAAAAAATCCCATTTTTATGAAAAATATGATGACTTAAATTTGTTATCGTTAACTTCCTTTACTTAAGCATCAATACACCTTAATCATTGGGGTGTATATCTTTCAATTGATTCGATAAGCAAGAACATGCTCTAAGGTGTGTGTACAATTTCTGAAATGAGGTAAAATATTGACAAACAAGTTGACGAAACAAGAATATCAACAATCTCATTTAAAGCCATCATTTTGTAGGTTCTATGGTCGATCCAATGGCCTTGTCAACACAATTTATCATTATGTCAATTGCCGTGATTCTTTAAAAATAAATTGAGGCCACTATTTACACAATTAATCGACGGATTTTCCCGTTATTTCCCGATAATGACAAAGGAGCACACGAAAGGTTTGACCGGTCGACTAGGAATGCTCATTCCTCCATGCCATCCAAACCAATTTTTGTGTTTTGGTTGTCCGTGTTTGCTATGCTCTATTTTGTATTGTCTAATGGTTGAATACTATTCGCAATTTCTTGTTAGTACATGTACAATGTTAAAGTTTTAACAGATATCGCACCTCAAAGAAAGTAGAAAGGGTCTCTCATGCTGAAAGTTCCCGACTGAATCAGTTTTTTTGCAGCCCTTCATCGAAAATGGGAGGGGGGGGTCAATGAAAGTTTCAACAATTATATCAAATAAGGTGTTTAAAAAAAAAGTATCCTGATTAATTTTAGTCTTATCAAGAGTTTATAATTGTGAAAATCGATCGCAGCGCATATCAGATTTCAGAATTTTTATTCAATACACTGAATAATGTTTGTAGTCATATCAATATTAAAGTAGACTTCTACACATAAGCAGTTTAAAAGGAGAATAACACCATTGAAGAGATATTGTATGTGTTGACTTATAAAACTTAATAAATTATACTGCTGTACAAAAACAATAAAATCACAATTTTTGTCTCGAAATCTCTCAGATGTTAAACTTTTTTTTTATTTTTAAGCACACAAATAATAAATGCAAAGAAAGAAAGAAACGTCTTTTGAAATCTCCTCGAATTGACATGTTATAAAAATATAAATGAAAACATATCAAAACGACAAATGATACGAATGGACTTGTGCGTATGAGCAAATCAATTGTTCTATACATCTTTAGAAACCTTTTAAATGAAGGTCTTACATAATTGTTTTCTTAATGCGTCCAAAAACACTCCCCCAATCTTAATTATTAAAGAATTGTAGCGCCTAGAACACATAGTGAAACAACATTGATGCATATGTTGCATACGATCAATATTTTTTCAAATGTTGAAGCATCAATGTTCTTTCTCATTTTGTCAACCTTAGGGCAATTTAATTCGGAAAATAAACGTCTTTCCGTTTCTTCTTTGTCACTCAGGGAGTGAACATTCGTTTCCTCGAACTTCTCTTCCGGTACTTTATCTGGGTTCTTGTGATGAATAGAAATAACAATGGCTTCCCCCATGACAGTTAGAGCACTGAGAATAATTTGTGTTATGACGTAAGCACTAAATGCGGGCACGTCATCGGCAGAGGTCGGCATCATTTCACCTAGAAGAGTGGCATACACAGCAAAGGTCAAGAATACAGCCATAGACATCCCGATTTTTTCGCCCGCTTCCACAGGAATAACAAAGCAAAATATGTTCATGATAGACAATAAAACAATTGGAATCAACATTGTTAATATAGCCATTTTTGGACGCCTTTGAATTTGAAGCGTGAAAAAAATTGTATGACCTCCCTTGTCTCCTTTCTGAATGTCTTTTCCAGTTGTAACGAGACTCCATTCCCCATTGTTTTGTAATTTCGATGTTATAAAAAATGAGCTATTCTCTAATATTTTTACATCGTTTAAATATGGCGGCGTATAAAATTTATAAGAACACGTATGTTCATCAAAGGGGTATTTCAATAAAGTAATTTCACACTGAATGGTACTTTTCACGGTATCATATAATAACACAAGCCCATCATAAAAAATAAGAGCATCCTTGCTTTTGACGGATTCAAATGTCACAATTCGTTTGCTTTCTAACTCATTTTCACTGATAATCATTGGGACCCATATTTTCTCGGCAGGAACACGTAGAACGTTTATCTGATATTCAGTTTTATTCCAATTTAAAAAGGCATCTTCCCAATTGTAGATTATTTCAATAATTGAAGAAAATGTTTGTGATTTTTCGTCCACTTTTTCGATACTATATAGCCAAAGTTCGACTCCTATTTCAACTTTATCAGTTGCCCTATTGAATACAGGTGTACAAAACCGATCGTAGCTGTTAAAAATAAAATTTCTAAGGTCACTTTCCGTAGTCCTATTCCCATATGCCTGAGAGATTTTTGCAAGAAGATTAAAAAGTAATATTAAAATAATCTTTCGGTCCATTGGAAATTGCAAAAAAATCCCAAAAGAATCTTAGTGTTGACAAATGTCGACTGATTTTTGTATAGCTTCGGCAATAAATGTAATGAATGTTGATGTAAATCATCAAAGTAATTATCTATGAAAACTACTTTTAAAAGTTAAGACCATACAAGATAAATGATGCATAACAAATCTCCCGAGTTTAGGCTGAACTGCTCGTATATTGAAGTGTCGTAGAAGCTCTTTAAACATAATTAAAATAGCTCTTGGCCAGTGTATAATCCTTCGGAAATAATAGACAAAAATCAATATCCAAGCCAACGTTTAGTGAATTGTTTCAAGTTTCGTGTGCAAATTGTTACACTTGAAATAAATCCGATGTACATAAAAAAGGAAACCCAAGATATAAAACTAATTTCAAAAAAATGGAAATACATTTAGGCTGAACTGTAGACTTAATTTTTTTTGTGTGGTTTAAAATTGTGATTAGTTTTTATGGTACCTCTAATCTATTGGTAATGTGAATATTTACATTGCTTTTGATATTGTTTACAATTTTTAATCAATTGTCGAACTTAATTCCGAAATTTTTTTCATTTTCATGCACTGAACTGGCATGAATACTTTTGGTATTATAAAAATATCAATGTCTTCAAAACATGTATATGTGTTTAAAACAGTCACACTCTGTTGTTCTGTTGCTCATGGTTACGTTTTCCTCTGTTGGTTTACTTGTACAAACTGCACATATCACCGAGCACGAAATAAGAGCACTAGTATAATTACTGTAAAAGCACAAATATTCGTGGGGGATTAAATTTCGTTTATTTCGTTGTTGACAATTATCAACGAAATTAAATCCCAAACGAAATATCATATGCCTATATATTGAATAGGGGTACTTTCAAAACAACAAAATTAAATGCCCACAAAACTGTTATTGATGACAAATTAACAAAATCTACCAACCCATTAGTCTGGTAAGAGTAATCATGTACTAAGATGATTAATCATTCACGTGAAAACTATATCCTTGATTGGTTGGTAACTAAGCAGGTAACAACATTGTCTTTGTTTGTAAGGTTCATTATGGAAAATGGATTTTTAGTGGAACAGATAGCAATCCATCTCATATACATAGTTCTTTTTCTAAAGAAGGAATTTTTTTAAAAATCATATGGTTGTTTTGAATATTTTTAATTTTCCTTACAAGCAAAATGAATTTGAATTGTTGCATATCTGCGGTGATTTTATTTAATCTTTCTGTTGTGATATATCCCATATCACATATGCGATAATACTTTCCACACCACTTCATGTATCACTGCAGGAGAAAGAAATCAGCTCTTTTTTTTTAAATTGAATTTTGACACTCTATATGAATTTTATGCTTTTTCTATAGCTATTCCGGTTTTGACACGATCTCTCGGATCAAGATTTAATTTTATTTAAACTTTTATTTGTAAAAATTCTAACCCTTATAAAATGATTGATGAAAAGCAATAACGTCATTAAAAGCAAGAAAAAACTGGTATATGCCGAAGAAGTGTCTTTTTTTATCAAGATACCTGTATTGGCTACTTCAAGACGAATTAAACCCCTATTCATTTACACTGTTTCGGAGAAAGTAAAGCCCAGCAGTTAAGTTGTTGTACATGTAATATGATTCCTTGAACACCTTTAACATGCGGTTTTATATTATACTACGTATGACTTTCTAGTAATATGTAGGTGTTACTCACCATGGCTCAACGATGAATCTACAAGTAGCCTTGTCTAGCACGTTTTGAACTGCCGTAAGACAAAGAGTTAATTTTCATGACCCCTTGATCCTTAGAACGTTCAGTCAGAAGTTCGCTTGAGGTAAAGCTCCATCAATTAACAAAAAATATTTTCAAAGAAGCAGAAAGCTTAACTTTTAAATTTTGAACAGGATCTACTTTCTTTCAAGGCATGTCATGATCAACATCAACAGTGCTACGTCATCAAGTTATATGTCATCAATTTGAATAATAAATCATTTATCATGTTTCACAAAGTTTTATTAAAACGAAAGTTGTATGAGATAAATAGAACATCTTTAATTGTGTGATTTGATATTGTCTTTATCCAACTCGTTGAAATTGTGTATATTCGCTCGGCAAACCCCGCAAATATATAGACCATGTCACCTCGTTGGATAAAGCCACTATAGGATCTCGCATGATTTGTAGATGGATATGATTTTTATCCAACTCGTTGTTCGTTTTATATCCCCCGAACCTTAGCGAGGGGATAAAACCACATATCGAGTTGGATAAAATTCATATCCAACTACAAATCACGGGAAATTCTTTTCATCCCATGTGTTACATTTTGTTTTATGCACCACAATCAAAGTTTTACTCTTTTTAGCTCACCTGAGCCGAAGGCTCAAGTGAGTTTTTTCTGATCAAAATTTGTCCGTTGTCTGTTGTCGTCGTTGTCGTCGGCGTTGTTGTCAAACTTTTCACATTTTCATCTTCTTCTAAAGAACCACTGGGCCAATTTCAACCAAACTTGGCACAAAGTATCCCAAGGAAAAGGGGGTTCAAGTTTGTTAAAATGAAGGGCCACGCCCTCTTCAAAGGAGAGATAATTATGAATAAGTGAAAAATTGATGGCATTTTTAAAAAATCTTCTTCTCAAGAACCATTGGGCCAAGAAAATTGAAACTCATGTGGAAGCATCCTCAGATAAGGTAGATTCAAGTTTGTTCAAATCATAATCCCGGGGGGTAGGGTGGGGCCACAATAGCCGATCAAAATTTGCATAGGAATGTATAGGGAAAATCTTTAAAAACCTTTTTCTCAAGAACCACTGGGCCAGGAAAGATGAAACTCATGTGGAAGCATCCTCATATAGTGTAAATTTAAAGTTTGTTCAAACCATGACCCCCGGGGGGTTGGGTTGGGCCACAATGGCTGATCTAAGTTTTACATAGGAATATATAAGAGAAATCTTCTTCTCAAGAACCACTGGGCCCGGAAAGATGAAACACATGTGGAAGCATCCTCAGATAGTGTAGATTCAAGTTTTTTCAAATCATGACACCCGGGGGTAGGGTGGGGCCACAATGGCTGATCAAAGTTTTACATAGGAATTTATAGGAAAATCGTCTTTTCAAGTACTTTAAAGCAATGATTAGTGATAATATAGGAAGAAAATGTTTTTAAAAAATCTTTTTATCAAGAACAGCAAAGTCATATGCTTTATTAATATGAAGGCATTCTAAAGTAGTATTAAATTCAAGCCACCCCCCCCCCCCTTATGTAAACTTTTCAGTTCTGATTTGTGTTTTTTCCTAAACGTTTTGCTCAGGTGAGCGATGTGGCCCCTGGGCCTCTTGTTTTAATATATGACGCCACTTTACTTCATTACGATAACGTAAAACCCATTGTGACGTCAAAAACTGTGGGATACGAAAACGATATCACATGATATATATCCATGGGATAAAGGGAAAACATGAAATAAATTGGATTTCAAAACTTCATAACAATCTTTATAAATACAGCTTCATAGCGGGTTCCATTAAACGTCCAATCAAGCCTCGTTCTTTACTCCTTACTAAGTAATGAAGAAGAGAACCGTTTAACAATATATTCGAAAAATCGTATAAATCAGACGTGAATGCATGAATAAAAATTCTAAGAAAATTTTGGATAATTTGAAATCACATGATTTTAAATCAAAAGTTTAAAAGCTTACGGCTTTTCAACTTCATGCACAACCATTCTCCACGATATATTACAGTACTGGCGTTTTGACAACATTGACATCTGCATTTTCAGTAAAAATCGAACTCGAAAATCTACTGACCTCGTCATTAGTCATTTGGAAAAGTATATTGTTAAAACAATTTTATTGTACATACAAATATAGTCTGACGTTGAATTAAAACATTTGCTCGGGTTTCCAATTGACAATATCTATATATTGTTTTTGAGACTATGTCTTTCAACAAACTATTGGAATTCCTATGGGTAACAATTGTGCCCCGTTATTAGCAGATTCATTTTTAATATTCATCATACAGAAGAATGTATCTTCTACGTGAAAATAAAAAAAACTCTTATTGTGGCCTTCCACTCGACCTTTAGTTTTTATATCGGCGACGTATTGTCAATTAACAATATCCCCATTATGTCGATACCATATTGTTATTTTTATTTTAATGTTAATTCAATCAAAGATAGATGAAGCCATATGTTTCAAAGAAACCAACAGGAACCATGCTGTATCCTGGTGAGCTTAAGGGTCCCGACCCTCTGCTATCAAATTTCACTCAGAAAATTTAATATTTCTAATGTTGATTTTTATGAACAACAATAACATTAGAGCCACATGGAAAATAGTTTGATGTAAGAAGCGCAGCTTATTTTTTCAGAAATGATTTTTATGTCAGATCATGATATGAAGAAATTTCAACATAGAGAACAGAAAAAGTAACGATTTATTATCATAACATTTAATTTGAAATATGAGGTGTATATGAAAATAATACTTAGTATAATACATATTAAAATCATGTCAGAAAACATCATGAAGCGATGCTTCCTAAGTCAGAAAATTAAAATGTTGTATGTGGTTGAAAAAAAAAATACATCTGTGAGGAGGAGTTATCTTTCTTCTAAAGGTTTCTTTATATGAAAAAAATGTCATACTTATAAAAATTCTGTATCAAGTACTTGAAACATTAAATCATTATATAAACGGTCTTTTAAAAAATACAACTCATTCAATTTAAAATGCTTTTGAAGAAAGATTTAAATGTTTTATTGTTAAATATAATAAAACAATTAGTAAGATATTGGCAAAAGAAATAGCAAGTAATGTTTCCATCACATGTTAGATTTCATCGAATTGACTACTCAGAGGTCTAAATTAGGAAACTCTGATTAAGAGAACTGTGAGTAGTATTCATATTTTGTACTCTGACTGTCTCTGAGAGTTATTTCTCATATCAGAGGGTCGGTACCCCTTAAGATAAATTATATAACATATTCTGACACATCTGTTTTTTTTTTTAAAAGACGAAAATAAAAATATAAAAATCACACTTTTATGAAAAAGACTTTAACTTTATAATCGTTTGCTTCGTTTGCTTATGCATCAATACACCTTAATCACTGGGGTGTATATCTATCAGTTGATTGGATAAGCAAGAGCATGCTCTACATGTGTACAATTTCTGAAATGAGGTAAAATATTGACAAAAAGTTGACAAAACAATAATATCAACAATCTCGTTTAAAGCCATCCTTCTCAGTTCTCTGGTCGATACAATGACCCAGTCAGCACTCACAATTTATAATTGAGTCAAATGCTGTTTGAGATTATTCATAGTAATTGTTAGACCGTTATTTACACAACGAATCGATGGATTTTCCCCTCATTTCCCGATCATAAAAAGAGCAAACGGCGGGTGTGACCGTTCGGCAGCGGATGCTGATTCCTCCCTGGCACGTGATGCAACCTCTGATGTTTTAGTGGTCCGCGTCTGCTCTGACTTTTTATATTTCTCAGTGGACTTTTGAGCTTGAATGCTGTTCGTTTTTTAAATATATTTCATTGTATAAAGTATTAAGATATTTAGCGTCAAAAAAAAAAAAAAAAAAAAAAAAAAAAATATAAAGGTTCCCTCATGCTTAAAGTCCCGATTGAATGCAGCTCTCTATCGAAAATCGAAGGGGTCTTACTGCAAGTAAAACATACTAACAGGGGCGCTATCATACAAAAAAGAACGAAAAAAAACCCCGAACCAACATACCTACCATAAAACATACCATAACATACGATGGTGTTTTCGAAATTTTGTTGATAACTATCATAACATTTTAGGTCATCTGAGTTTCGGGTGACCTATTGCTATCCTTTTTCGTCCGTCGTGCGTTAACATTTGAACATTTTCAGCTTCTTCTCTGAAACCACTGAACCAATTTCAGCCAATTTTGGCATATAGCATCTGTGGGTGAAGAGTAACAAAAATTGTTTATTTCATGGTCCCTGTTCCCTTCAATGAGTCCTCTACTAAAAATGTGAAATTCATTGCCCCAGGGTCAGAGGTTGTATTGCTAGGGCGGGGCTAAATAGATTATATAATAAAAATGCATACATTCTTTGAAATTCTTTTACTATGCTCCTGGGCATTAAATAAACTAATCAAGTGCATAGTTTATTTGATAATGACTGCCTCTTCCAAATTTGTGAATTTCATGGCCCCAGGGTTAGGGGTTCTAGTGCTAGGGCGGGGCTATAAAGATTATACAGTGAAAATTCATAAATTCTTTTAAATACTTTTTCTATGCTCCTGGGCATTAAATAAACTTATCAAATGCAAGTGCATAGTTAATTTGAAAATGACCGCCTCTTTGAAAATTGTGAATTTCATGGCCCCAGGGTTAGGGGTTTTAGTGCTAGGGCGTGGCTATATAGATTATATAGTGAAAATGCCTTAATTCTTTGAAATTCTTCTCCTCTGTTTCTGGAAATTAAACAAACTATCCATAGTTATGATGAATAAGGCTGTCTCTTCCGAAACTTTGAATTTCATGGCCCCAGGGTTAGGGGTTCTAGTGCTAGGGTGGGGCAATAAAGATATATAGTGAAAATGAATTATTTCTTTAAAAATCTTCTCTGATCCTGAGTATCAAATAAACTAACCACGTACATAGTAATGTTGATTAAGTCTGTCTCTTCCAAAATTGTAAATTTCATGGCCACAGGGTTCGGGGTTCTGGTGTTAGGGTGGGGCTCGACTATTTATATAGTGAAACTGCATAAATTCTTTAAAATTTTTCTTTTCTGCACCAGGATATTAAACCAATGTACAATGTATATAGTTATGAGAAGGAAGGATTCTTCTTTGAGATTAGTGAATTTCAGGGCCCCTGGGTCAGGGCTTCTTGTGTTAGGGCGGGGCTCTAATGTTTATATAGTGAAAACGCATGAAATCTTGAAAATTGCTCCTTTGCTCTTCGGGTATTATGCCAATGATCTAAGTACATATTTATGAAAAAGAAAGCTGCCTCTTCCAAAATGTAAATTTCCAGGCCCCTAGGACAGAGATACTAGGGGGTGGGGGTGGGGCATAGTCTGAAAAAGTTTAATAAATTAAAATCTGCGCTTTGGTATCAATCAACAACATGATGAAGTAAAATTTCGAAAATTTTGAAAGATGTGGCCCCAGGGTCACTGGTTCCTATGGGATGCGGTGCACAACTGATAAAGTGGAAGTGTATTTTCTCTTTGTTACTCTGATCTACCTCTGGGTATTAAGTAATCAAAGTAAGCATGCTAAGTGTATAGTTATGATAAGCAATTGAACCTCTTTCAAAAGTGTGAATTTCATGGCCTCTGGTTTAAAACATGAATCAAATTCAATTGTTAGAAAGTTGTTACATAATACTCTGGTGACCTATAATGCCCATGGGCCTCTTGTTACTTCATGTAATAATATGTTCAAATTTGGTAGAAATATTTCAACAATTAAATCAAATTAGGTATTTTAAAAACCCCAAATTTGAAAATAGCCTGATTAATTTTAAACTAATTTCGAGATTTATATTGCAAAAATCGGATCGCAGCGCAGGTCAAAATTTCATAATTTACATTCATTACAGAAAAAAATTATTGTAGTCAAATCCATTAAGTAGAATTCTACATATACACAAATTTAGAGGACAATAATACCAATCAAGAAATCTAAAATGTGTTGATATCTTAAAGTAAATACATGTATAATGTAATAAGGAAATTACTACAGTATTTTTATAATCCCATCTCCCATATATTTAACGTTATTTTGTTTATATTTTTAGTACACAAATTTTCAATGCAAAAAAAAAAAAAGAAAGGTCTTATTTTATTTGGTTTATTTGTTATCATTTGATGTCTACATCTTCAGATACCTGTTAAATGGAGGTCTTCCAACAATTGTTTTATTTAGGCGTCCAAAACACTCTCTTTCTGTTTATTCATAAAGAATTGAAGCGCCTAGAAGACATAGTGAACCAGCATTGATACAGAGGTTGCATACGATCAATATTTTTTCAAACTTTAAAGCATCAACATTCTTTATTATTGTGTCAACCTTAGGACAATTTAATTTGGAAAATAATTGTTTATCCGTTTCTTCTTCGTCATTCGGAGAGTGAACATTCGTTTCCTCGACCTTCTCTTCCGGTACTTTTTCGGGTTTCTTGTGATGAATAGAGATAACAATGGCTTCCCCCATGACAGTTAGAGCACTGAGAATAATTTGTGTTATGACGTAAGCACTAAATGCGGGCACGTCATCGGCAGAGGACGGCATCGTTTCACTTAGAAGAGTGGCATACACAGCAAAGGTCAAGAATACAGCCATAGACATTCCGATTTTTTCACCTGCTTCCACAGGAATAACAAAGCAAAATGTGTTCATGATAGACAATAAAACAATCGGAATTAACGTTGTTAATATAGCCATTTTTGGACGCCTTTGAATCTGTAGCCTGAAATAAATAGCAGAACCTACATTGTCTTCTTTTCTGAACGTCTTTTTTAGTAGATACGAGAATCCATTCCCCATTATTCTGTAATTTCGATGTTATAAAAACTGAGCGATTCTTCGATATTTCTACCTTTAAATTTCCCGGAGTATAAAATTTATATGAACACGTATGTACATCAAAGGGGTATTTCAATAAAGTTATTTTGCACTGAATGGTACTTTTCACTGTATCATATAGTAACACAATCCCATCACGATAAACAAGAGCATCCTTGTTTTTGACGGATTCAAAGGTCATGATTCGTTTGCTTTCTAACTCATTGTCACTGATAATCATTGGGACCCATATTTTCTCGGCAGGAACACGCAGAACATTTATCTGATATTCAGTTTTACTCCAATTTAGAAAGGCATCATTCCAATGGTAGACTATTTCAATAACTGAAGAAAACGTTTGTGATTTTTCGTCCACGTTTTCGATGCTATAAAGCGAAAGTATGACTCCTATTTCAACTTTGTCAATTGTACTATTGAATACAGGGGTACTAAACCGATCGTAACTGTTAAATAAAAAATTTCGAAGAGTACTTTCCATATTACTATTCCCATATGCGTGAAAGATTCTTGAAAAATGAAAAAGTAATATTAAAATAGTCCTTTGATCCATTATAAGGAAATTGCAGATGGTTAATACCTTTTGGTTTGTCTTAAATTTTTTTACTCCCTGTCTGACAAAGTTCAGATCAATAAATGCTACTTGTCCCAAGATAAAAGAATTTCTGCATAGCTTCGGTTAAAAAAAATCAATGTCGATGTAATTCATCAAAATGAATTATTTAATAAAACTACTTTTAAAAGCCAAGGCAATGCAATATAAATAATGCATTACAAAACTCCTGAGATTTAGACTAAATCGCTTGTAAGTCTATTCGAATTTTTTCTCTATAATTAAAAAAAAACTTTTGCGCGTATATAAATACCTTGCGGGAATAATAGTAAAAAAAACAATATTTATTTGAAGGGTAAGGGGTTTATTTCACGTGTCATGTACAAATCGCCAGACCTGAAAAAAAACACAGATGGGACATGAAAATCAAGGGAATACCTTTGATATCAAACGTTAAGTGAAAGAGATCGAGATGGGGTTATATTTTTACGTGCTTTAAAATGAATGATTTTTTTGTGTTCCCTCTAATCTGTAGGAAATGTAAATATTTGCATTTGCTTTTGGAATTGTTTACAGTTTTGAATTAATTTTAGCATTATAATTCAAACATGATTTCAGTTTCATGCACTTAAATGGCATGAAAATTATAATACTGTCGTTATATTTCAAAACATGACATCAAACATTAACAGAGTATCGGTGTTAGTAAACAGTTGCTCTGCTGCAAATGGTTACATTCTCCTCTGTTGTTTTCAATGTACCAACTGCACACATCACTGAGCGGAAAATACGAACACCATAGTTTGAGGATTTTTTTTCTTTTCTTTTTTTAAATTTCATGGTTTCAGATATAAAATTTTTGCGTAACTGCCGTTTTAAAAAAAAATTTTAAGAGATGGAAATAAAGCTTTTATCCCAAGAAATATTTTAAACGCTTTTAATATCCAGATAAGCAATGATTGTTTTTGCATTTCGGAAAATAGATTGTAAAAGATTTTGAAAATTAATCATTAATCATCGATAATGAGATTTCCTGAGGATTTTTTTTGTCATCTTTACAGTAGCTATCTACCGACCCACTAATCTGGAAAGGGTTATCAAATACTAATTTGTTTTATCATTCAATTATCATTTAATCGTAGCTCAAAAGACAATGGATTAGAAATAAGATTGATTGAAGGAGACCTTGATTGCGGACGAGGACATGGTGGTTAAATGTTCGGACAGGGAGAAAAACATTTTGAAATGTTGTTCTGCAACGAGTCCCAAGAGTTCCGTGAGTTAATTATATCCTAGCATTAATACTTTGATTTCAACTGAACCTATTGATTGATTGTATATTGTTTAACGTCCCTCTCGAGAATTTTTCACTCATATGAGTTCACCGTATGCCAGTGAAGGGCTTCAAATTTAGATCTATACTCGGCACTCAGGGCCATTGAGCATTGAGGCTTCTTTATCGTGCCTGCGCCTACCGTGACACGGGACCTACATTTTCAAGGTCATATCCGAAAGACCCGTGACTTTCACTTTAAGTGTCGACAAAAAACAGTTTAATGAACTCTTATGTTTGATAAAACGAATCTTCAAATTACCACTAGATGTACCGTGACCGTGTTTTGTTGATTGGAGCAGACATGGACCACCGAAACATCAGAGATGGGGTCAGGTGCCATGAAGGTGTGGGCATCCCCTGCTGACCGGTCGCACCCGCCAAGTGCTAATTGCCATGATCGTGAAATAACGGAAAATGTAAACGACCAATCCGGCGTGCTCTATATATAAACAATGTGAATGGTAAAATGGATAACGAGTCGAACACTAAGCCTGATAAGTTTAATAACAAACGTAGACGATCAGATATGAGTTCATTAGGCACGGATTCAAAATTATCCTCCAAAAGGTTAAGTGATCAGAATTCAAGTCCAATAGCACCTGCAAACTGTGCATATACCGAAGTGCAAGGGGGGGGGGGGTATAACGGTATAACGGCAATGAGGGTAAGAGTGAAGAACTGGTGCAAACTCCAGGAAGAGGGTCAAATAATCAATTGCAAGAGAATGAATGGACAAGACTGCCCCATTATACACCTACCTGTGCACCTATTCCAGTCTAACAGGGTCAAGGTATGCCACAATATCCCTCTCCACCGCCTTGCTCTCCCATAGGTGCATTTTCTACATCTCCGCCCATAGATTACCAGATGATGAGTCAAGCTCCACCATGGGCACAGGTAATGGTGAGACAAGTCAGTGTCAATAATGCAACCTGAAATTTTGTATATAAAATGCAATGCAATGAAGGATAATCTACTTTTCTTCAACTTCGATGAAACTTAATTCGAAAACTGCCGAATACTCATCCAAAACTTTTGTTAAAACAATTTGGGCGTTGGAAAGGATGGAAATATATAGCTTAAAAGCGACCACAGAGTTGGGAAACCAATTGAAGCAAGACCCGTCCAATTATTGTGCAATTTAAATCTTTCATGATAGAGAGATCGTTGGTAAACCCAGCTTCAAGCTAAAGGATACCAATTACAGCATATGGGAGTAACTGCCACAGGAGTATCGCGATAGACGTAAACTTCTTCTTCCACAGTACAAGCAGACGAAAAAAAATAATCGGAAAGTACACTTTGTAAGAGACAAATTATTCGTAGATGGAAAGATAGAGGCATAGTGTGACACTGGCGTTGATGACGAATATGGGTCTAAGGTGGTAAAAATAAATGCCAGTCAGGGAAATGGCGGACTGGAAATATACTAGTGACAAAAATTTCCAATCTTGCCTATTTGATTATAATATTTGCATACGTCTTGAATGCTGGATAACGGAGCACTCTAATATATATCTTTCAGTGGTTAGTGTGTTTATGCAAAGCACAGAAAAAACGTGTCAGAAATCGCACACAGGGTAAAGGAATAATTATTCTAGTTAAGGACTCACTTGATCAATTTGTTAAAATAGATGAAATATTGTATGACACCATTGTTTAGATAAAACTAGCTGAACAACGTCAAAAAGCTCAATTTGGTTTAAGCCGTAATACCAGTATTTAGAAATTTGAATTCAACAATATAATGCAATTATATGATTTATAGGGAATTGAGGCGATATACACTTATCAACAAAGAAACCTAAAAATCACAAAGTTCTTGTGTAAAAAACAGAAAACTGCATACTAATATCTTCAGAAAAATACCTGTGACATGATGAGGAGAATGGGTCGGGAACAAATACAATTATAAAGTGGGCGCATGAAGTAAAACTTGAATTATTTAGGTTGGGTCAGGGAAAATTTTAAATGAACCAGCAAGTAATAAACTCTGTTCATTTCATGCATATATACTAGTATAAAAAAAATCAGAATCCTAGAATATACACCTCCAAGAGAATGCATGCATGGTTTTTTCTGCAAAACGTTTTATACATGTATAAGCTCAATGACCAGTCTGTCTTATGTAAAATGCAACCATATTTAACGAAACCTTTTAAAAGTAATATATATAATAAAGCATATTTCCCGCATCAGACTTTCGTCGCATTATCTTAACATAGAATGCAGAAGGTCCAAAGGCCAGAACAGGGATGACATGTGCAGTACTTGAAATCTATTCCCGTTCATGAAAAGGAAACTTTCATCACAAAAAATATAAATAACAAAACTTCAAAAGCAGTCAACATTCAATCCTTCGTCGGAGTCGACCGCGTGGTGCAGTTAAAGTGTCAAGTCAGAGTACAATCCTTACGTCGATTCAACTGTGGGACGTGGAACCGGTCCTTCGGATGAGACTGTATAAACCGAGGTCCCGTGTCGCAGTAGGTGCTGGAACGAAAAAGATCCCTCACTGCTCAATGGCCCTGATTGCCGAGTATAGGACAAAATTTGTAGCTCTCCACCGGCAAGTGGTGGCGTCTCCATATGAGTGAAAAATTCTCGAGAGGGACATTAAACAACATACAATCAAACCATTCATTCCTCCGTCGTGCAAGGTGATCCGCCCAGTTTCGAACGCCTTTCAAAGGTTTAGACTGGTGACGCACAAAGGAAAGATACCAAATTAAGTACGCTGGTAATGTGGACACAACACCCTACAAGACGGGACCTAGCCTTACTTTCACAGTACCATGATTCAATGACCCCTTCATTGTGGCAAATCCATCAAAGGTATTTTTTGGCCGACATGTGACAACTTTGTATTGTTTGGTATATCTTCTGCAATAAGAATGTCATACGCACCTTTATCTTGTTATGTTCATGTGTATAACTACACGCTGTGACCAACTTGACCCGATAGGTTCCTAAAGTGATGTTGCTAATCTAATCTTCCGACAGATTAGGAAAATCTAAGGCAACACAATCTGCATCAAGTGTTTTCCACTTGGAAGATCTCCTGTCCCAACCATCGCTTTCCACGAGCTCTCTGAGCTATCAAAGTCCGACGTTCTTATAAAATGTTTAACTGGAATGTATATTTTATCAACAGACCATAAAAACGATGTTGATGAGTATAAAAGGCATGGTGCTGTTGACAAGTTCTGAATTAAACATTTAATTCGGTGGTAAGTATCGAAATCAACCCCAGAATGCCACCTTCAGGTGGAGGCGGCAAATTTTTAGTTTTCGTAATGATGCCGGTCGGTCCTGACGTTTTCCTGGCACGTAAAATATCGAAATCCTGAAAAAAGCCCGAAAACGTGAGATAGGACTTCTAGTTCACATTTCCTTTCTTAATGCGTTACAGAAAAGTTTGAAGTATACTCTTTTATTTTTCATACATTGTAAATCATTAAAGGTGCATGGACATAGATTGAAAGTTAAAATTTTCTGTATAATATTACGACTTACAGCATTTCACACAAAAATAAATTAAAAATCTTCTTACATCTAAAATTTATTAAAAGTTCAAAATGTTTAGACGGGTTTGTTTGACACATCCTTGCAATTTCACAAAGTGCAAAATTAAGATCATGATCATTGATATATTGAATACCATTGATACATGTATATTAAAGTCATTCGGAAGTCCCAATTCCTCATGTTTTTTTTTTGTAATTTAGGCTTTTCAAGTTTCAAGTTTTTATTTAAGACAAAGACCCCAACTGGGGAATATGAATACAAATAATACAAGATTCTAACATATAAACAAGAATGCATGAAAGAATGAGTGGCACTAATGTTATTTACAATTCACATGTATAGTTCAAATTATAAAGTATAGAAGACTTTAAACGTCTCGGTCATTCGGTTAAAGATAACAAGGTTATATTGTATATATAAAAAGTATATAGTGAAATATATGAAGATAATTAACAGTTTTGAGATCAAAAATTCATCAAAACAATAAAAAAAATTGAGCAGAGCAAATATGGACCCCAAGAAATCAGAGGTGAGATCAGGTGCCATGGAGGATTAAACATCCTCTGCCGACCGTTTACACCCGCCGTGTGCTCCTTGTCATGATCGGGTAATGACAGAAAATAAGGTAATTCAGCATGTATGTAATGGCTAACAATTAATATCAAAAACGTCAATCAGCATTTGACTTCTGGAAAACTTTAATCTATTTTTTTTTAATTTCATGATGTAATAAATCAAGTTGCTTGCGTAATAATTTGCATAAACGCCGATTATTTCTTATATTTACATGCTCTTGATTCCGCAAATCTACGTGCTACAAGCCCTGCTTCTGTTTATTTTTTTCCCGCCGATAAACCATTACATTTATGTACAAATAAAGTACATTTACTATTTGTAATTTGTCTCGGACAAAGACATTGAAAATGAAAATATTCAACAATAAACTGTACTAATTAAAAAGGTCATTGTATCGACTACAGAACTTGAAATGATGACTTTTAACGAGGCTACTGATATTCTTATTTCATCAACTTGTTTGTCAATAAATTACCTCGATTTAGAATTGTTTATTTAAGGAGCAAGCTACTGCGTATCGGATCAACTGAAAAATATAAACCCTATATGTAGGTGATGCAGGAATTTTGCTACACATGTAAGGGAATTCAACAATTAAAAAGTTAAAGTCCTCTTCTTTGTCATCAAGCTATAATGATTTGATACTGAACATCTAAAAAATTCGTTCATAGTAAGATTATAATGAATAATTCTTCATATCCCTTTTCTTCACATTTCATTTCAATGTTACCGTTTTAGGAAAACAGCTTAATTCAAATTAAATAGCAAATATATATATCATTCCCGTTGAAAGCAACACCTACACGTATTTCTCTCTTAAGGTCAATCTTTGAATGCAAGAACTTGTACAATTTTTTAACCATAAGTTGATCAACAAATCACACAGTTTTTCTAACCATAAGTCGAATTGTCTTCAGAGAGTAGTAATGCGTTAACCACGGATAATACGTTATCCCTTTAGCGAACACGGTTGTGTCTCCCGCCAAATAGAGACCGTTAGGGTTAGCGCAGTGACATTTATTGTGCCACCACCCAGACTGGAACTTCACGGCACAGTTATAAGTTACATAGTCGTTGTCTCGGTCTTTCGTCGAGAACTTCATGTTTTGTATTGGTTGGCCATAGGTTGTTGAAGTGAAACAGTCACCTTAAAATAAAACATTAAAGAATAAATGAATGGAAGAATGAATGTATAAATGTATAAGTAAATTTAATTTATGCAAACTATATTTAAATGATTAATTGGAAAAGGAATAAGGATAAGTTTCGTTCCTTAAATATATTGTAACTTTATTTATTTATTTATTTGTTTTTGGGAGGGGGATGGTGTTAATGAAAATAAAATAAGTCATGAAAGAAAACATCATATTACCGACGTCCCCTGAGAAACCAGATAAGGAAATCTGGTATTTTGTAGCCTCGTTCCCAAGGGATACACTACTGTATTTCACATAACGTGTTTTGCCGTTGAAATCACTCATGTCCATTCGTAACTGATATGATCCCTGACTCAGTAAGTGATGCAGCTTCTCATTGCCTTAAACAATATCAAAGTACTGAAAGTACTGAAAGCCGGGCTTTAATTGCTCAAGTACATTCTTAATCCGAAATTATATGTCAGATACATGAAACACGTATGATCCCTGACTAAGTAATTGATACAGCTTTTCATCACCTTAAATAAAACAGGTATCTATGAAATTAATGAAGAAAATCCATCTGCAAAACTATAACATTTATCCATAGCTCTAATTTATTTTGTGGAGTGATTATGCAAAAAATTATTTTCGCGCGAACATTTTATCGTTGATGGCACATCTGGAATCTCCTGTTATTGACTATGTGTATTGTTTTAGCTGTTTTTAGTCTCACTGAATTTTTCGTGATATTTATTTGTCCCCGTTTTTATTTTGAGATGTTGAACATCTATTGACAAATAAGTCGATGCTACAAGGGTGGTATCAGTTGACAATTTAGGACTGCAGATTAATTATAAGTCACTTAGTTAGTACCTACTGCAATACAGGTCAACAGTCTTTCATTTCTTCCCCAGACATCCCGGTTCCACCTTGCGATTTAACCCCGTAGGGTAAGGATCGGCCTTTTAATTTAAATAAGACGGCTGCTCATTGTGGCGACTAATTTTAAGCTATATTTAAGCTATATTAGTTCTTTTATGATGCTATTTTTCAGTTCATAATTATTTCTCGCAGCATACATGTACCACTTCTTTCATTGGAAATAAACGTATATCATGTGGATTTAATGCACTCAGGCTCAGAACATGCAGAATGTAATTAAAATTATGAGAATTATTTTATGCATTTCAATTTCAAAAAATAAATGCAAATAATTGAGTAAGGTATCATCTGACCCTAAGTATTGATGAAAATAAACTGTCTAATATAAATCAATTAAACATTTGGCTAATAAGAAAAGAAAAAAAGCGGTTTTATTTAATCTACCTGAATGTATCTCTATATTATAGTACTGTCACCAAACAAAACAAAATTGATTTGAAACACTGTACGTGTACATAGTTAAGCGTATTAAGCATGCAGTATTGTCCATGAAAAGAAACATAATTTCTTTATTAATGTCACAGTGTTACATAATCAGAAATGGTAACTTTTCTGTGACTCACGTTTTAAAAGATTGTGTTAAGCAATCATTTTCAATGTAAATTCTCACTGAGTTTTTGTCTCACCAAACCAGAATTCCGCGGTCAAATTTCCGAATCCGTTTTTGTATTCCTCCCATGTTCTGTAGAAATCTTCAGATCCGTGAAGACGACGTTGGAAAACCTCAGATAATAAAAAGCAAAATAGTCTTTTTCAAGCATTAACCGACACCTTACATATCAAATGAATAAAGGATGACTGCACTTAACTCTGTGTTTAATGTCTTTTTCGATCGCATTTGTTGCTTTTAAATCTTATTCTAATTTTACTTTTATATATTTACTACATTCTGTCAATTTGACATCCAGTTTAAATGTTAAAATTGATTTTAAACTTTTAAACAATAATTCATTTGGTTTTACAGAGAAATATTTACATTTGCAAATGTTTTCCTTTATATAACACTACTGAAAGCAAGCGTTTTTATAACTGTATAAATACAGGTATGGGGTCAATAGGTCATAGATGTTCGTATGGATAAACCTTCGACGTAATTTCTTAGTGACGTCATAAAGGGTCGACGCGCGTTCAGTGGATTACATACATGCCGTTGGGTTTGAAAAATAATGCATTTCACACGTTAAAAGTCACAATCAGGCAAATTTAAAGTATGAAAAAGTCGCAAATGTTAATATAAGTAATAAGGTATCATTTTTTGAGTGTTACTGGGATGTAAAACGGGTTGGCACATGATCAGGCTTCGGGCTTTATGGGATTTGATCACGTGACCAACCCGTTTTACATTCCAATAACACTCAGAAAATGATACCTTATTTCTTAATTAACACTTACCTGTCTTTAATTGAATACATTATGTATTTAGGAGAGATTGAGCTAACAGCGTACGAATGGATCTTGAATTAGACTTTTTGAATAACAATGACATGTATTTAAAATTTCGACATCACTGCTTCCCATCTTCCGATCTTTTCTGTATGACACATGTGCATTATTTACAAAGGTAAAACGTATGAGCCCATCCATGTAATTAAAAAAAATATTTTAAATCTATGGTAGTTAGCGTGTTAGAGCACGGCGTCCTAGTTAGCACAAAACATGCTACCAATAAGCCATGTGACGGAATTTAGTATTCACAAAATTACCTGAGAAAGGCTATAAAATGGTGAATCATAATATTGAACGGTTACAACGGAGAGAGCGAGTGTAAGAAGAAGCAGTTTTTTTTCTTTTACACCATGAGCGCATATTTGTCTTTTAATATCTCCTTTGAACACATCACGTATGTAAATATACAACTACTGTTAAAAGGAAAACAACAGAAAAACATGCGTTTACCATGTATAAATTCAGTAAAAAAGAGTGAGCGTCCTCATTATCGAAAAAAAAAGAGTGAGCGTCCTCATTATCGAATGGACATTGAAGAAATAGTTAAAACAGATTCGTACATCGTAAATATAAGCTTTCATTTATTGTAATGAAGTAAAGTTAAAGATTAGATTGATCCTTTCTGCAATATAAAGAAAAATGCCTGTTTTGAAAGTTCATTTGCAAATTTCTTGCATCCTTAAGTCCAGTCATCCTTTAATTGTCAACATTTTTAATTGTGATAGGGTATGCATATAGTGATTTAAGACAAGCTTAAAACTTCATTCTACAAATTCCTTACAAAAAAATCCTTAGTTATTGCTTAAAACGCTAAAATATGTACAGATTTTTCCGTGTTTCCCGCCAAACACGTGTACGGGGATTGAGAACGATTGACAAGGAATGGCACCTAATACCACCCCTCATGTGTTTTGAGGTCCGTATTTGCTCTGTCCTTGATTTGAATTGTTTTATGGGCTTTAGCATTGTTGCAATTACTATTTAAATCACTGCCACTATTTAATAATATACTGTTATTTCCCGAGTTTCCATTCCATAACTTTTTTATTATACCAAAACAATCATAGGAGATTATTTTTTTTTACTAGATATTTCGACATTAAAAAAAAAAACATGTAGAGGCATAATTACAAATGTATGCGGTTTAACACATTGTATGATAAGTAATGCATCGTGTCCTAAAACAATTCAATTATTTTTAAAAAGTATTTTCACTGACATTTCGAAGAATTATCGTTGTTTTCATTTAGCTAGATTTCAAGCATGATTTTGACATCGCATGTCAAAATGTTTTGACGTGATAGTTACATTGCTAATAATATATCGTCACAGACTTGAGATTCCTTGAACGCTCCGCCCACTGAGCACTTTGATTGGTTAAAAATACTAATAAATATTCATTAGGGAGTAGTCCCAGGGAGTAGCTCTGATTTTCCAGGGAGTAGTCTTCAGATGATGGCAGTGTTCTCTTCTCGGGGAAATAGACATTTTTATGGTATTAATTTTATATAGAGTATTTACAGTAGAAGTATAATAATTTTATCAATAGTGGTTAAAAGTGCGTGTATTTCAAAACATAACACAGGTTGCAGTCACTATTAAAATAATTAAAGTTCACAATTGAAACTA
Organism: Saccostrea cuccullata; assembly: GCF_032062105.1. Taxonomy (NCBI): domain Eukaryota; kingdom Metazoa; phylum Mollusca; class Bivalvia; order Ostreida; family Ostreidae; genus Saccostrea; species Saccostrea cuccullata. The sequence goes on along the minus strand of NW_026928081.1, from coordinate 4,274 downwards.
CAACTTAAATAGTGGTTAATTCATTTCAAATTAAAAACCAGGTAACAACTACTATTGAAGTAATGTAAGCAAATGAAATAATCAATATATTGGTTAAAATGCATAAATATCAAAGCAAAACAAGATCGCAACCACCATTGCAATGTTTACTGTTGCAATAATCATTGCAAGATTTGTTCGGGAAAATATCGAAAATAAACAAAGTAAATAAATAATAAAAATTGTAATTCTTCAACTAGAGCTATATATATTTAATTCTGTAGACAATTAAGACATTGTTCTCATTGACTAGCTTATTATCCTCGCTGATAATAAACTCATAAAAAACTAGAGGTACTGTGAGCAATGAGCTTACTAAATGATACCCCCGCCTCCCATATGGTTATGATAGCAAAGTTTATGTTTTGCTGTGGCCGGAAAATCCAAAATATGTGTCGGATCAAAAAGTAAAATAGGAGGTCACAAGGGCAATATGTAATAAAGAATCTGTTGAAGTTTCATTAAATTTCACTCAGTGGTATAAGAGGAGTTGCGGATAAGAGACGGGTACCCCAAAGGGTAACGGACAGACGGACGGACATACCGATTACAGTATACCCTTCCACTTTTCAAGGGGGAGGGGTATAAAAACTCATAGTAGGAACCATGCCCTGAAAAAGGTATGATAGTTTTGCCATACCTTTTTTTTTGGATGTGATATGATGCATTCGAGTGAAATGCGTGATTTTTAATGCAATTGTTAAGTTTGCACTATTCTACAAGTCTCACAGACAAAAGGACGTGATTTAGCAAAATTCCCTCCAACATTTTGATCTCACTTTTCATTTTCTTGGTTTCTGATGCAATTCCTTTATGTACAAAGGGGCTATCAAAAGCGGACTTTCTCGATATTTTGAATCTGGTTTTATCTGCAAATTGACGCTTCCTAAAAATGCTGCATCTGAATGTTGCAAAGGACAAAAAGGAAAATGGGCGACTGGAAGCAGGGGTACCGCAGTCTACAATTGCTAGAGGTTTTAATGTTACGCACAGCGGCATATCTAACCTAAAAACATAAAACATTAACATCGATCCTCAGATGTTCACATAAAAATACGGTAGTCTACGTATGAAATCAGTAGCACAGTATCATTCAGAGGATTACGTATATTTCATTAATGTAACACAATGACGTCATAATAAAGTATTATCTATCCCTTAACAGCACAGATCATCGTTTTCAAATTATTGCAAGAGGATTATTCTTGCCATTGTTCCGACCCAACAATACCCCAAATATAGACTTCAAAGATCTCAGATCAACAGAGTATGACCACAGCATCATGCACTGCTGAACATTTTGGTTTAGCTACTAGTCCAGAAGAATTTTGGAAAGTCTCCCATACATGTAAGTTTAAGAGTGCTAATGCTTGCAATGAATGTTAGACAGATGACTGCATCAAGGACGTTAAAAACGTTGGTGGTGATATGGATAACTGTATTATATGCAAGTTTAAGATTGATTTGGTTCGAACTCAAAGGACTTTGAAGGAAAAAGGTACTCTTACCATGTTCTACCTACACATGCCTATTCAATTTTACAGCATCCTAGAGCTGTATTGAAATCTCAGCCACATACGGCTCATTTGACACTCCCGTCTTGCAAAGCAACAGCAACCTGTTTCTGCCACAGTCATCTGAATCGCCAGGTTTAAACCGAATTAAGCAGCATTGGACAAAATGGATTGACATGATTTGCCAAAGACAATCGAATCCCTAGACTCTGCAACAGCTGACCAAAGCTCTACATTAAGAGTGGGAGAGTAATCCTATATATATATATATACAGTTTTTATTACACTTATTTGCTTCCATTAGATGCTGTTTGTGCCTATCATTTGTGTCTACAAGTGGCATACCAGACATTAATCTCTAATGACCTTAAACTGAAAATGATTTTAAAATTCTTGAGTAATTATGACATTTAGATAGTATTCCTGTTGTTAACAGCTTTATCAATACATAATTTTACTTAATAATTTTTATGTTCACTGTGTCACTAAAATTCTATTATGCGTTTCTTTTTTTTTTGAAGAGTACTAGTATTAAAAAAATCAAATTATACCAATTTTCATTTTCAATAGTGGAAGTTGTTTACCAATGGTCTATTGAAATGATGACTTTTTTAACTGAAATAATTCAATAGTGTTCTTTACTTGTTTTGGTTTATTAATCCACGTTCAACTATTAAAATAATTGTTTACTTATTATTATTTCAGTAGTGGTTACAAGTAGTGGATGTATCCTTTGTTTTGTTTTGTACTTTCTCTGAAAGAATTATCTTAGACTAAATAGTGAACGTTATTTCAAAAGTGATTACAACCTGTGTTGAAATGCACTTTCACCACTATTGAAATAATTTGATGTATTTTATTAATTTAATAAATAATTACTGTCCATCCTCCACCGTCGGCCTCCATTTCACAAAAGGCGGTCACGTGACCAAGAACTGGAATATTTATTCTGTATAATCCACTAGGAGATGTTGATATATTGTTTATAATCGCTGTACAATCGTTTGGACTATGTTTATCTGAAAGTAGAAGGGAAATCTACATTGAACTAGAGAGAAATCTTGCTGATATTAAGGAATTTTCATCTGATAACTATAGTTACATACAGGGATGGGGTAATCGTAATCAGCTGTAATCGATTACAGTTTGCTGAGTAAGCATGAGTGATCAGTAATCACCCATTTTTCTGATTACAAGTAATCGTAATTTAATCGATTACTCTGAAAAAAGGTCCTGTAATCATGATTACTTTTTGATTACTTTATGATTACAATTATTAAAACCAAGTTCCTAAGATCATGATTTTTTATATTCATTGATTTTTTTTCAGTGTACAAATTTGTTTATAAGCAAAAGTTATTATAAAATTATAAGCTATTTTTAGTTAGGTATCTTCTTCTAATGCTTTCAGAAATGCTTACAACCAGGTCCATTGTCCAGGCAATGAGTAATTCTATCAGTTCCTTGCTATATTTTAAAAGTAGTCATTTCAAAATACTTAAGCAGCTTAGAAATTTGCCATTTTTGACTAGACATACATGTATGTATAAACTGAAAGAAAATTACTACAAGATCATTTTAAAGTTTATTTTTTGTTGGTTTCAATTAATTAAGATGTGTGTAATGCAACATTTTTTCCCCTATAAGTCTTTGAATAAACTTGTATATTTTCTAAAAATCACTTTGATTAACAGTGTACCTGTACATAAAAAGATAATGTGAATAAGTGATAAAAAATCAAATCATACAATTTTCATGTTAGGTTTAGCTTGGGTAATAACAATTGTTGAAATAATTTAATTTTGTATCCATGCTTGACCAGTCAATGTGTTAATTCTAGTAAAAACATCTTATAATTGGCAGCTTAATTGAAATGTTCATCACTAATCAAGAAGGTGAATTACTTGTGTAACCATTCTCTATCGAATCATTTTATCCCTAAGTATAATTATGTCCAGTTTTATTTATAAACAATAATAATACATTCTTTTTTTTTTAATTTCTTAAAATTAATAACACAAGATATTAACTTGTATTAAAGATAGAAATCAGATGATATAAGATAAATCTCATGCATCTATATAAAGACATGTATCACGAAACTTTGTCTGAATTCTACCTTAAAAATATTAATGATATTTAAAGAAAGAAGAATAAAAACAAGGCGTTGTCCTTGAAAATAAAAAAAACTTAATGTAATTTAAAGTAATCATAAGTAATCATGATTACATGAAGGAAAAGTAATCAGATGTAATTGATTACTTTAAAAAATGTCTGTAATCATTTATTCTATATAAACTATGTAATCGATATATTTTTAAAATCCAAAGTAATTGTAATTTAATCGATTACTTTTGAAAGTAATCGAACCTATCCCTGGTTACATACCTATGACACAATAGGTTTTCTTGCTTGACAGTATCACGCATCGTTCACTCGGCAAACACGATAGGTATTGGACGTTGTCGCTGTCTGTCTAAAAATACATTAATTTTAAAAATACTATTAATTCTGATGACAATTATTTAAGATAAACCTTTTTCCTAGAAGTTTTAAATTTTGTGATTCTGAATAGGACATGTAAATTTAATGTTAAACGAGCAATTCCATTTAAAGAATCGTGGTACCCCACTTTCGTTGTCTTTGTGGGTGAAATATTACTTTTTATGGCATATTGTGTCAAGTTTGAACGACCTTTCATATTTCATTAAAATGTTATCA
>NW_026928080.1:0-33393 GCF_032062105.1 Saccostrea cuccullata | reverse complement strand
CATTAGCTAATAAATCAAAAATCTGTGAATGTAAGAGGGGGAATAAATATTTTTGTTTTAAGTTATATATCTTACCAATATTTTTTTTTCAATGATTTGATGTGGAACTGATTTCCTTTAGAACAATGAATATAATAGAAAATACTTTCATGAAAAACACTTCATATTTTTGCTTAGAATCAATAAGTCCATTAGCATGAATAATTCTATGTAATGTTCAAATCAATAAGTAAGGTATATGTGATACAATCCAATATCCATCTATCTACAAAGAAGATCAAGATGTATAATTTTTTCGTCAAGAAACCATATATATTTTGCATTTAGCTATTCATGAAGGAAGCAAAATTTCATAAAAACTCTTCTACGTCAGCTAATTATCAAAGAAATTGAATCTAAAATATTACAATGATCTTCCTAGTAATAATGTTTTTGATCGGATTTCTTATATATAATTCAACAACAGAGATAAAAATTTTAATGAATTTATTTTTTTTTTAAATTATTGCAAAAGAACAACAGTAAGCTAGATATTCTAAAACGTATAATTTGTACAACTTGAGAGATTGAATTCTAAAATTCTTGAAAAGTGCTGCTTGAATCCCGAGTAACCATGGGTCTATGAGAAATCTCGGGTTAAATGTATCAATTTCAAAACATCGGGTAAGGTTTAGTGCAAATGTTTGGAATAATTATTCTCTTCACCGGACAGAGGGATGTTAACAGCACTTTTAAAGCACAATAGAATTTTTACGATATTATTAACTTTAAAAATTATTATTGAACTCCGTGGTATTTTTATGTTGTTTTTTTTTCTTTATCAGGCTATTAATAGAACTCATGTGATGACGTGGTGGGATGCACATTCTTGCTTTAAACACTCTTTTATCTTTTTGCAACTGTTTAGAAAAAAATACATATAATCATTGGCTTTGACAGGTTTTTTTAATCTTTTTTTTTTTGTTTAAATAGTTCTAATTCTCCAAGAAATATGATAATCCTGAACTTCCCACGAATGCACCCTTATTCTTATAGAATTAAAAAGATTGGCAAAAGTTTAATTTGGATTCAGAACACAAAGTACAGGTATTTAAAATTTGAAATAAAAAAATAAACTTTGTGGGACTTTGAGTTATGACACAATGCAAGCAGAGGAGTGATATCAATTTTCGCTTGAACGCACACAGCCCCATGGTTAAGTAATATGCCCCAGGCAGAGTATAGGAGTTTACTTGAGGAACTGTCCTTCGATTGCGTTGATTATGCAAGAATGAGCCGTGAGCTGTGAGGTTATGTGAGCACTGAGGTCAAAAAGAAACATTGTATTAATTAATACATACTGTATGTGTATGTGTCAGATCATAATGTAAAGTAGAAGATGCACAATTAAACTATGTAACAAAGATTCTGCATGTGAAAGTCTCATTCAGTTGCATTTAGCGGTAGAAGAGGAGTTTTGCATAAGAGAAGGGTAACTCAAAGCGTAACAGACAGACAGTCATAATTACCCTTACATAATCTCCAGCTTTTCGACGAGGGTACAAAACTAGTTATATACTATTATTACATTTTTCAGACAATACGACGATGTTCACCTAGCCCTTGGGCACGATCAATCTTTTACTCGTTAAGAGTCTGAATCATCGCATTTGCAGGTATGTTAAGATTACAACCAAATTTTCTACTTGTGTATATGATATGACGTTGGTTTTAAGTCGTATAAATGAATCAGAATATGCAGAGGCAAAACATAAACGGAATTTTGTCGTTTCTGGGTCTCTGTAGTTATCACAGGGGTTAAATACCAAATCCGTGACGTCATAACTGTTGATCATTTAGTAGCAGAAAGAAAATAAAACGTAACAAGAATTCATGCAAACAAACACAAGAAATCGGAGTTTAAAAGCATTTACAATGATTATCATGTGTGATTCTTGTGGGAATAAAGCTAACGAAAAAGGTATGCTAATATTTTTCTTCAATTTCTTCGTAAAATTAAAGCTGGCAGGGTGTTTACTTGCCGATCAGCCTTTCCTCTGTCGTTCGTAACAAAAAAGATGCGAAAGTTCAGCACAACGCCGCATACTTTGAAACTTCATATTTTTTTTCTATCGAAAGTTCTTATTCTTTTGATTTTGGAAAGTGTTGTTAAAATCGTTTGGTTTACTGGAATTTACGCATTATTTTTCGAAGTTATGAACAAAATGTTAGAATTTTGGGAAGTTTTCGTCCGAAAGTGTTGAATAGTTATTTCTGTGAAAAAAAAAAGGATTCTAGCAGCACTTTTCATGGTGCAGAGATGCTTTTACATTAACTATCATTAACTATCATTACAAATTGAAATTAATTATCACCAGGGTAGTGTTGAACTTTTCACTTTTAAAGTATATTTTCTAATTATAGACGTAACGTGGTGACATCGTGGTAAAGTGCCTCCTGTAGTCCCATTGCAGTCTATAGAATGCATAATGATAGCAAAAGTTTTATCCTTGACTTTTCCGATTTATTAGTGTAACATATTATAAATTATATATAAAAAAAGTGGTTTCATATGCATTAAGGACAGTCCTTGTACCGGAAGTCTAAGGGTGACTAAACTACTCTAAGTTAGAGAAAATTCGACCTAATCATCTGAAAATCGGGCATTAAAAAATTCTAGAATAATTCTTTCGCTCAGATCTATGAACCCATTGTATCGTAAAAATTAAGCTGTAATTGTTGTTTAGGGTAGTCTTGCACATTTTACTTGAATGGAAGGGGTGTGTGTGTGGTGTTTTAACAGTCATATTCTACTTAGTAAAGTAAACAGATAAACATTTAACATTTTTATCCAACCTTTGATGTTCTGAAAAGTGAGTTTAGCCTTATGTTATTCGCTTTTGAAAATTATAAGATTAAAAAATCAAACATTTGTAGATTACTGCTTGTTGCGTTTCTTTTTCGTGTCAGTATACATGTATCTGTGAAGTATTAGAGTTTTTTTTTAACAGACGAAAGATCATCCATGGATTATGTAAACCCTCAAGAGACGATTTTAAAATAATTTTTATCGCTGAGTTCTTTTTTTTTTTAAATATTTAACATCAAGTAAAAAAACATGTAAACAAATATATTTTCGGTAAAGGAAGGGGGTTTAAACTGTTCTGTTAAGCGATGCTGAATGTATTCAGTAAAAGATGTACTTTATATTTATTGTAATAAATTTGAAATTAGAAATATATCGTTGTTATTTACAAACACTGATAAAGATGTCTGGACGGATAATTAGGATGTAGATTGCTTTATTGTCAAATATATTACAGTGGAACCTGTTTAATCCGATACATTTGCAATACATTTTACTGTGGTGTCCGCCATTCAACACAAGATGAAACACACCCTTTATGCCTGGTTTAATGGTGGCTTATAGGTCCTTAATGGTGGTTTAATGGTTGTCTTTAAGTCACCATTAAGCATCTTTAAGTATTATTTACACCACCATTAAGTTACCATTAAGCCATCTCAAAGTCCTTAATGGGTGCTTAAATGCGGCTTAATGGTAGCTTAATGGTGGCTTACAGGTCCTTAATGTTAGCTTTTAGACCACCATTAAGTCACCATTAAGCTACCATTAAGGTAGATGTACAAGTGCTTAATGTCCAAACTCCATTAAGCTACCATTAAGCTACCATTAAGCCACCATTAAGCCACCATTACACAGTCGATATTACTGTTTTTATGGGTGAAAAATATTATTTTAGTGATTTGTCATCACAAATTATAAATGTCGAGGTTACACATATCTTGATTTGGTAAAAATAAGGAAAAGAACGAAATTTAAAATTTAAAAAAAACAAGAGGCCCAGGGGCCACAGCGCTCACCTGAGCACATCAGCTAGGAAAAAACACATATCAGATTAGAACTGAAAGTTAACTTAAGTTGGGGGGGGGCTTGAATTTTAACCCCCAAGGGGATCATAATTTGAACGAACTTGAATCTACATTACCTGAGGATGATTCCATATAAATATTACTAATCCTGGCTTTGAAGTAATTGAAAGAAATTAAAAAAAAAATTTCCCTATATATTTCTATGTGAAACTTTGGTCGGCCATTTTGTCCACACCCTTACCCTGTGGTCATGACTGAACAAACTTGAATCTACACTACCTGAGGATAATTTCACATGAGTTTCATCTTTTCTGTTTCAATGTGTTCTTGAGAAGAAGATTTTTAAAGATTTTCCCTATATATTCCTTTGTAAAACTTTGATCGGCCATTTTGGTCCCGCCCTACCCCCGGGGTCATGACTTGAACAAACTTAAATATACATTACCTGAAGATGATTCCACATTAGTTTCATCTTTCCTGGCCCAGGATAATTTTAAGAACAAATTGATTTTCGGTAGTGAAAAATTAAGATATTTCACAGGGGGTTTATTCCCGGCGTGTAATAATATCATTATTTATTTTTTAAAACAAAAATCATATACACTAATAATAAAAACTAAGTGTGAAATTACTATTTATTTTTTTTTTAAATCATATACGGTAATAAGTTAAAACGTCTTTTTTATTGATACTGTAAATGATTTTTTTTTAAAAATGTTAAAAACCAGGAGCAAGCCCCTGTGGTTGTAAGCTAACTTTATTGTCAGTGCCCGAGATTTTGCATGTTGAAAGAAATGACGAATGAGACAAAATTATAGATCACAAAAAAAATAGATTTTGCGTAATTGACATTGAAATAACTTTAAAAGTTAGATCAAAAATTTGAAATAAGATGCGTAAAAATGCGTAAAAGTTTAATGAGGTTTGACCATTAAGTCACCATTAAGCTCGGCTTAAAGGTGGCTTAATGGTAGCTTAATGAAGTTTGGACATTAAGCACCTGTAAGTTGCAGCTTAGTGGTGGCTTAATGGTGGCTTAAAGAAGTTAACTTCTTTAAGCACCATTAAGTCACCATTAAGCTACCATTAAGCGATTGCTTAAAGGTGGTCTTTCGTCTTGTGCAATTTCATTTTTCATTTATACTTATGTCAACGATCTTTACGCTCTGCAATGCTACACTTTGTAATCTCTCTTCTCTGTGCAAGTCGGATAAGACAGGTTTCATTGTAATTAAGATGTTTATAGAAAAAATATTAGGTATATTTCATGTTCAGGTTTTGCAGTATAATACGTATTAGATTATGCTTCTCTAAAACATACCCTTTTTTCCACCCATACATTATTTTGAATGGATGAGCATTTATTATCCATTAATCTATTTTATTACACACTTAGTTATAAATACAGGTTTTTAACATATGCGATATGGCTGACTTTACAATACCGTATCAGCCCTGCAGGGCTGATATGGATTTGCAGGGCTGATAACCCCCAAATCCATATCAGCCCTGCAGGGCTGATACGGATATTGTGACGTCAATATCACACCCTTAGTTAATTAAACCACAAAAACAGTACTTGTGATCATACACAATTTTTCGTGGGTTCATGCATATTCTCTTAATTTTAACTTTTTGAAAATAAGGATAATCTAAATTTACAAATACATGCAATAGATTATTTTTAAATTAGGATCGAGTGCATTGAAATAGAAGTAGAAACAAACCCAAACCGTATGACACAATAGACCATGTACATGTATAAGACGTACATGCATGATTATTTACTTATTTTCTTCTTAATGTATGCTGTATTTAATTACTAAATATGTAATAAACATATTAATACATACCCTTTTCCACATCACATCCTGTATCAGCCCTCGACCAATATCAGCCTTAGGGCCTTAGGTCCTCTGGCTGATATTGGTGTCTCGGGCTGATACAGGATGTGATATGGAAAAGGGTATGCATTATACTCTACATTCAAAACTCGCTTAAATTGATATTATTTTTAATATCATGGAGAAAATCAGCTAAATAGTTGAAGTCAGACGTACTGAATATTTATTTGTTATAATTATGCCATAAATATATTTAAATAGCTTGAATTTTAGGTGCGGCAAGAAACGCAATGATACTAGATTCGCAATGATACTAGATTATGGGCTTAAAGTAAAAAAAATTAACAATTTCTGAAGATCAAAATCTTTTGTTGCTACAGGTTATCATTTAAAAAAAGAAAGATTTTTTTTCTGCTCATGAATGCACAAGATACGTCAAAGTAAACTTATATCGATACTGCAATTTTTCTTATTTATTGCGTGGACCCTGAGGTCCACGCAGTAAATATATAAGCGAAGTTAAACCGGATGCCCTGGGCAAACGACAGGCTACGCATGCGCGAGAATGCTAGAAAGTTGACAGTGCACCTTACGTTGAGCTTTTATGGAGTTTATTTCTTTTTTGGTAACTTGCCCGTAGAATAATTCGCCCTATTCGAATTAAAATATACCATTCATTGGCACATCGCGCTTTTAATTCTGCATATCGCATTTACATAATCATTGGCATATCCTATTTTCTCTCTTTTACATATACTTTTATATACAAACTAAACATTGATTCTATGGTACAAGCATTTTAAGAAGTTATACAGTATATAAATACATGTAACTTAACAATCTGTATGAAAAACGTCATTCAACGAATAGAGATAACTATTAAAAGATAGAGCATTATTTTTGTGCATCAAGGCTCGCAAAATAATTTAGTGTTTCAGCAAACAAAATATCGTTTGATAAAGGTCTGTAGCAACGGCTTTTAATGTGTGGGGGGGGGGGGGGTCCGACAAAAAAAATCTGCGTACTATCTGCGTACTATAGAGCTGTACTTCTTGTAAATCATCAGATCTCTATTTTTCATGATAAATCTTTTCCGTATCAATACAGAACATATGTCAAGTCCAAGTCAGTATGAGTTACACGTAGCAAAATAACCCGATTAAACTAAAGGTCGCTAATCGGTGATGAAATTTCACTTTTTTCACATTTCACATTTTGCTTTGAGACTAAAATCAGTTATAAGTAGGCAGATCATTGTAGAAAAAGTGAACAAACCTACATGAATATTCGCTACACCTAGAAATTTTCTTAATTGAATTTCAGTTAGAAAAAAAAACGAATATGGACCACGTATTGCAGTCCTTTTTTAAAGGACAGCAACTTGTTTCAAAACACCATAACACAGAACGGGGGTCAATGTGTTACAATGTGTAATAGGTGTTTTATTCGGACGTCAAAAACGTACAATGCCGTGCAAAAACAAAGTCATAAGCGAAAATCAAAGAAAAAAAATTGAATTGATTTTTACTTACGTTAGAGATAATACAAGTATTCTAAATAATAAATCAAATTTGCAAAACAAGACAAGGAGTTAGAAAAAGTAAATATACGTATAAGCACTGATTCATTATTTTTTGAAAGATGTAGTCTAATATCTGCAACGATCTGTTCAAACGATTTTTCAAAACGCGCGCTGGCGCATTACTTAATATGTTTGCAGGCATCTTTGCATTTATAAGACTACATCCATTAAAAAGATGATTCAATGCTTAAGTAATGACACAAACATCATTATATGTGTTAAGTTTTCTCTATAATGCGATGTGTAGACCATGGTACATAAATAAAAAAAATGTACCCCAGGAAAAGGTTTTACACATGAGTTACATCTTTCCTGGCCCAGTGATTCTTGAGAAGATTTTTAGAGATTTTTCTTATATATTCCTATGTAAAACTTTGATCGGCCATTTTGGCCCCACCCTACCCCCAGGGGTCATGATTTGAACAAACTTGAATCTATACTACCTGAAGATAATTCCACATAGTTTCATCTTTCCTGGCCCAGTCGTTCTTGAGAAGAAGATTTTTAAAGATTTTTCCTATATATTCCTATGTAAAACTTTGATCGGCCATTTTAGCCCCACCCTACCCCCGGGGGTCATGATTTGAACAAATTTGATTCTACACTACCTGAGGATGATTTAACATGAGTTTCATCTTTCCTGACCCAGTGGTTCTTGAGAAGAAGATTTAAAAAAAAATGCCATTAATGTTTCTCTAATTCATCATTATTTCCCCTTGGAAAAGGGCGTGGCTCTTTATTTGAACAAATTTGAATCCCCTATACCTAAGGATATTTTTAGCAAGTTTGGTTGAAATTGGCCCAGTTTTTGAGAAGAAGAACTTTTTTTTAAAAAAGCCAGTAATTTTTATCTAATTCATAATAATATCCCCTTGGAAAAGGGCGTGGCCCTTTATTTGAACAAATTTGAATCCCTTTATCTAACGATACTTTGTAGCAAGTTTGGTTGAAATTGGCTCAGTGGTTCTTGAGAAGAAGATGAAAAATTGAAAATTTTACAACGACAACAACAACAACGACGACGACAACGACAACAACAACGATAGACAACGGACAATTTTGATCAGAAAAGCTCACTTGAGCCTTCGGCCGTTAGGTGGTGTTCCAAAAAATGTGTTTGGATGAAATTAGAAATTAACAATTTTGAGACACTGCAGAAATATGTTTTCCAGATTTGATGTCCATTTGTTTTTATTTAAAGTTTAAAATCAGATTTGTAGAAAGCCAAAAAAATCTATATAACTTTTTATCAAAGGTGTTTAAATATAATCTACATAATTTTTGATGAAAGAGTATCAATTTTTAAATCAAATGCATATAAGAGAAATTTGACAAAAATATTATAGTTATCGTATGCATGTGATAAAAATAAAAGCATGTTATGAATAGATTATTTAATTATTTACCAAGTGTTTGGGGTTTACGCCTTAAAACCTCCCAAGAACCAACAGCATGTAAGAACAAGACGTGTTTGTGAAACACTGATGCCCAACGTATGGCAACATAGCGAAGGTTACATGTAAGCTTTCTCAAATGCAGATCAAATATGTTGTACCTGAAGTGAGGCCTTTCCAAAAAATACAAATCTGACATAGAAAACCATTACACCACCTGTTCAAAGGTTGCAACCAAGGTAAGCGTTTTTAAAGGTAGGACAAACCAAGATCAAAGTCAAAGTGTTAAAAGTGTTGATATCAATTGAAAGGTATTCTCGCATTGACTACATAAGTGAAGTTTTAAAGACCTAAATCTTACAATTCAAATGTTATGGCCAGGTAAAGTTTTCTTTTTAATACGGAAATATCTAAGGTCAAAATTATTGGTTTAAACAAAAAGCTCTTGTCACAAAGAATTGATATTTGAAATATGAAACTCCTAGCATCTACCGTTGAAAAATTATGGCCAAAGTAAAAGTTTGTTTTTTTAGTAAAAATGTGTCAAACTCCAAGGTCATGGTCAAAGGGTTAAGATTTTAATATCACATCAAAGTTCTTGCCACAAGGATTTATCAGGTGAACTATGAAAGCCCCATGCCTTAACGTTCAAAAGTTATGACCAAGGTCAAAGTTTTTTGACAAGTACTAAAATCTCCAAGGTCAAAGTTGTTGGTATCCAATGAAAGGTCTCTTTAAAAATATATACATGTAAATATATATATATGGTGTACACTGTTGAAAAGATATTACCAAAGTAAAAGCTTGGAATTTTTGTGTTAAACTGGGTCAAACTCCTAGGTCAAGGTCAAAAGGTCACGTGATGTGGTACCATAAGAAAGGAATACACATGTGATAGTCATAGCGCCACTAAATCAAAAGCTATGGGCAAGGTCAAAGTTTTTACGGACAAACAGACAGACAGACAAAGACACAAAAAGAGAGACAGACAGACGGGCGGACACGACAAAAACTATATACACCCCATCCCCCGAAACTTCTTTCAGTGGGGCATAAAAATATTTTAATGACCAAATTGTATATGGTCGGGTTATTTGATACCAGGGAACTATATACTAAGGGGATAGGCAACTCCTTCATCGCCATGTTTATTTACCCAAAACATCACACACAACACTACAAGTTTTTCAAACGACGTTTATTCCCAGTAAACAGGTTTTTTTTCTGATAAATATCATTCATTCCTTTTATGTATAGGAATAGATTTATTGATAAATTTTGAAGCAAAATAATTATATAATCGAAATATAAAGAAAACAAACACCGAAATCTGCGATTTCTTTGAAATCGGGGCATGTGCTGATTTTGCTTAAAACAAAATTACTACTAAGATAGGGAGTATAATACGTGCTAAAACAAATCTTGAATGATTTTTTGACAGATAATTTAAGGATTTTAACTCAAATATGCATAAGCTTTAGAAATATACATGTAATTAATTAAAGTGGACTTACGAAATCTTGCGACTTACAAGATATTGCGAGACTTGCGGTAGTTGCCTATCCCGTTAGTATATAGGTCCCTAGTGATACGTAGATTATTTAAATACATGGACTTCAACAATTATCCATAATATGTTTTGTTTAATTACCTGGATGTATGCGGTTTATGCGGTTTACGCCTTAAAACCTCCCATATCTATCCCCATACCAGACCAGAAGCTCTTCACCCGCCTCTACGTCTCGTGACGTCATATAAAAGATGATGCCCTTGCACGTGATAGGAATGACATTTTCCTGTGTATATTTGGCGGGAGAATTTACGAATCGTAACCAGTTACTGCAGGCTGGATCTTCTGCATCTATGTTGTAGCTACCATCGGTACCCTGCTTATCTACCTTTGAAAACAATAAGATCCTAATTGTTAAGAATTAATTTTGGTTCAAAATGTTTTATATATTTTATCTTGAAGACAATAAGATCCACATTGATCAAAATAACTTTAAAGTAATGAATATTTAGGGATTAAAAGATCCTAAAAAATAAAACATTGTGAGAGTGTTGTATTAGCAATGCTAGTCCCCTACCGGCAAGTGTAATCTGGTGCCCTCTAAAATTGAAAATTTTATAAGAAATCATTGAAGTAGAACAAAAATGAAAATTTATCTATAACTCATCAAGGTAAAGAAACATACACCAGAAATACTTTCAACGTCTGCAAGCGTTTAGATAAAAGGCAGGAAATCACTGAAGGTTATAAAAATGAAAACTTGATCAGCAACTTATCCATTCATAAATCAGCTAAAAATTTGCCAGGGTTTACATGTAGAAGAAAAAGTGTACATAACCATGTTGAAGAGACAGAGGGACAGCTAGACGGACAGGCGGACAGGCGTGGAACGAAAACAGAGGAATCCTTTAGTCATCTGGTTTCACCGGCAGGGAACTAGAAAGATGTAACTAAATATGTAACTTCATTTCGTTTTCATTTTGTTTTATTCTCTATGTGATTTTCCTGCCATGAATAAAAGTCCTCCTTCTTGTCTACCGTGTGAATAAGTCCTTCATAAACACCGAGGATCGTGAACTTCGGAACAAAGGTCTCTGCCCATGCGCCCATCCCCGCTCCCGGAAGTGACGAAGATTTAATGGCAAATCCTGGTGGCGTGGTCAGATTAGCTCTCTGGTGTGGCAGGGAACCTAGAGGAATCTTACATGTACAAGATAATGTCAAGGACGCGTAATCTTATGTATAATCTTAAATTAACTGCCAGTATGTCATTTATATCATGACAAAGTCAGTGAAATTCTACTGACAGGAAATTAAATGGTAGAGGCCTAGCTTTAAGGAAGCTGTAAACACTGCACACAAAAGAGTTCCTAATGCCTCCCATCAGTGACCTGCGATCTACGGACCAGTTTAGTGGATTTTGTGTGATTTGTTAAAGTATTGTCTGCATAGATATTTAAAATATGATATTATTGGCAATTGTATCATGTATAAGGTGAAAAATCTAAACAATGCGCTTTTAATTTTACTGTATATACCTTATTATTAGGAATGTGTTCATATATAGAACTTTTTACACCATGCTTAATGAAATCTCCACAAATTGGGAAGAGAAAGAAAAAAATTTTAAAAATTGTCCTTACCTTGCATTCATAGTATTTTTACAAGATATAAAATGTATTTCAAACTTCGTTTTTTGACAATATCAAGACTACGTGTATTGTTAAAAACAATATCTTTTTTTGTATAACAAAGGTTTAAAGTGTCTATCCAAGATTTTTACTTTTACTGATCAAGTGTGTATCTGCTCATATATAATTATCATTTAATACGTGCCAGATATTATACCTGAGGCTTTCTTACATAAGAGACATGGACTTTATTTAAGAAATGGGATATCATTTTTAGAGTTTCATTGGGGTATGATATGAAGTCGGTCACGTGATCAAATTCTATAACGCCCGTAGGAGTTATGGTAGATTTGATCACGTACCGACTTAATGTCATAACCTATTAAGAATCTAAAAAATGATATTTTATTTAATATATTTATATTTTACGTTTTTATTCATGTTAAAAAGAAATATAGGCATTATATATACCTTGAATTTGAAATGCAACGTAAAGTATCTACGACGTCAAGTGACGCCATAGTCAGAACTTTCCAAATTGCTCGTGCATTAAACTTTCCATACGCAAGAATGTCTGATCATGTGACCAACTGCATGTAATTGAAAATTGAATTTCAATTTTATTAGCATTTTTATACAACTGTATAAGGAAAGAAATCAGCAAATGTAAATATAAATATATATAGGATCTTCCATGATTTGTAGTTGGATATGATTTTTATCCAACGAGTTGTGTGATGTTTATCCCCGAGCCTTGGCGAGGGGATAAAAACACACAACGAGTTGGATAAAAATCATATCTAACTACAAATCATGGGAGATTCTTTTTATTCCATGTTTAATGCTTCACAACCGATGTTATACACTGTTTTATATAGCACGCCACTTTATTTTACTTCATCACGCTAACGCAAAAACCATTGTGACGTCATAACTGCACGTAAGTTTTGGATATGAAAAATTTATCAAATGGGTCATATACACGGGATAAAGGGGTAAACATGGGATAAATATGTATATCTGATGTCTGAATTCAAAAGAAATGCCTTTTATCTTATGTATCCTTTATATGAGAAACAAGCTCTTAATCTGAAATATAGTTATATGAAATATATTATTTGAAAAATAAGCTTAATATTTCAAAGATATACAAATGTTTAATACAATCTATTATTCTCAGGAAATTAAGATTTACTACCATCATTCGGTTTAAAAAATGTTTTAAATTTCCGAAAACTTCACACTCAAGTTTGCACCTATTCAAGAGAAAAAGAAGTTGGGATATTAAAAAAATAATTGTCATACGACAAAAATAAAACGACTAATGGTAAAACACTAACCACTTTCGAATGAGGGCATTCTGCAAATAAGGAACTATTTAAGCTTTTTAATTTACGAAAACAAGACAGGAAAGGAAAAGCTGCTCCAAAACAAAACTACCTCATTGATTTTTTTTTTAAACAAGGTTCGATATGAGATTGTACTAGTAAACACGCGCAAGTTCATACAAGTTAGACAATTTGATAGAGTTCCTATTAATGTAAAAGAGTTTCTGTTAATGTAATGAAGTGTCTGTTAACGTAACAGAGTTCCTGTTCATGTAATAGAGTCTCTGTCAATGTTATAGAATTTAGAGTTTCTGTTAATGTAATAGAGTTCATTTTTATGTAATAGAGTTCTTGTAAATGTGATAGAGGTTCTGTTTAAGTAATAAAGTTGAAAGATTCTATTAATGAAACCGAGTCTGTGTAATAGAATATACTAGAGTTACTATTAATGTAATTGAGTTATCAGACACTAATAAAACAGGAGCCCTAATAAGTGTTTTTAATCGATCAATGAAATACCTCGCCTACTCCAAATATTAATTAAACACATTAAAAAACCAACTCTGACAAGCACAACATTCTGGAATTAACATCCACTAGAGGGTTTTTTTATATACTTTAAGCAAAACTAAAGAGCTGTTTTCAGTGTAAATATGTGTAAGTAGTGTACCACAAAAATAACAAATTATAGGTTGGATGCATAATAATTAAGATTTCAGTTAACAAGATGAAGTAAAAGGGGTCGTAAAACGGAGCCAGGACACTACATGCACTATGCTTAAACGAAAACATGTTTTTCTTATGACAAATTAGTAAAGTAAATTTCACAAAATATCATTTACAAGCTAAAATCTAGTATATAAAGCTTCTTCAACAAGATATATATAAAAATGATTCATTCTATTCTATATAAAATGATTTTCAACGATGAAGCTAAAATATCCTACGGTTTTGACAATGAAAAAACTTAATGTATTATTAATATCAAGAGTCTTTCAGAAAAGGTGTAAATAATATTTTTTTTATATACGGTCTCCAGTATAGGTGAATAAGTCTATGCATGGCCTAAGGAAATTGAGCATGATGTCACGGTAAAACTGTACAGATGAACCTAGGCGAATAGATAATTACTTTCTTTCATACACTTATACAAAAGTAATTTCTCATTAATATTATAAACAAAAATATGAATATGTAGCTTATCTTTGTATTATAACACAATTTAAATGTAGAATTAAAGCCATCTTGATCTCGCTGAACTGACTGAGATGCCGTCATATACTAGTCTGACATGCCATTTCTCTGTACTTAAAATAAAGATCAAGCAATTATTGAAGCTTGTAATTATGAAAATCAAAATAACATAAGCGTGATCGGACTAAACGTGAGTCACATTTTTTAATGCATTTATCAATATTTAACAGTAATTACAGTTAAACTGAAAACGAATAGGTCTCAGATAAAGCAGCTGTACTGCACATTTGTACATAAACAAACTACAATCACAGGGACAATCCCTCGATAACGTTCAACGATATCCGGTTAACAATACATTATGGCTTTTTAGACACATGTAGCTATTGTTCCTACTATTCAGAAAAATGGTGGAAGCCATTTGTATTCTGAAGTTTTTTTTCCGTAGATTTCCTTTTTTTTCAATATAGACAATGTTAAGGAACGAGGCTTGGCAACAGACGACTAAAATTTATAGCGAGCGCAGCGAGCCTTGCGAAGCGACGCTCGTCACTGCGAGCTCTAAAAGCAACGCCTGTGCGAAGAGAAAATTCGGACTGCTGCACATTCATTCGATAGAATTTTTTGATGCCGTAATTTCGACCCACAATGCATCACTTGTTTTAGCTACGTTCCCGCGAGAATAACAGCAAATGTTCAACAAAAAGTTTACTCGCCTTTACTTTATGGATATATATTTAATATATATAGAAAACGAAACGTTCTTCATTAACTTTCAGCACTTTTCAAGCTTTTTCTTGGTATATTGCAACTTACATACGACGTCATGTGACGTCAGAGTCTAAACGCACCAAATGTCACGTGCGGTTTGACGAGCCCGATCTAAATCAAAACAACAAAAGAGTTTGCGCTCGCTCTAACGGTCATACCGTCAACATATTATAATTCACGAGCGTGGAATTATTGTTCTCATCAATCTTCGCATTCAGGAATTTTTTTAATGAAAAAAAAATGTCAATTTTATAGTAAACATTCATCAGTATATCGTTGAATGTTTACGATCGTCGTAGCGGTTTTTTCCTTCTAATATTAAATATGTGAGGTGATAAATAGTTGATATGATTGAAATTGCATTGTTCAAATTCAATAGGGATTCTATTCATACATATGCTTTTAAATTAAAACTTGTGTTAATTAAAATTATATTTACATATTTAATACAGTTTTTGTAGGAATATTTTAAAACGTGTGGGCAATTCTAACCTAGCTGAGTGTTTTCTGCAGATAACGTTCCAAGCTGTAGGAGATAGTTTAAGGAAGAAATGAATCTTTTGCATGGCAGTATGAAAACAAATAAAAAAAGAAGACTTTAAACCAAATACACATGTCCGTTTTAATACATCTACAGTAATTCTTTTTTAGAGAAATGAGATAGATTGGAGGAGGGAGAAAGAGTTCACTACAAAAACAAAATGTCTGGTATTTCTCAAAAGCTCACAATTCATGAAAGACTTACAGGTGAATTTTTATCTTGGATTCATTAATTATAAAATAAACATGCTCATTGTAAGAAGTTTTATTGACACAAAAATGCCTAATGTTGTTTTTTATTCCCTTATTCTCCGGAGTTCAAATTGCAATAATATAAGTGATTCTCAACATGAAAACAATCTAGTCTATGCTTTTGTATAAAAAACATGAACACAGAACCATCTCATCTGCTTCCTCTCTGTAATGTGAAGATACCTGATTTTATGAGTCATTGTATATAAGAGAAATGACAAAATACCCTTTTCTGCTTTATTTAAATTTATTTGATTGCTTGCAAATTGTTCACGATCATGAATTGCATTTATACATGAATAAAGTAAATCTAGAGCGAAATATTCGTATATAGAATTGACCAAAAAAAAATGGAATATTTTATCTCAGATAGATTAGGCAATGATTTGAATAAAACTGTGTGCTTTTTTTTTCTTAAGGGGAAGAAAACATTAATCAGCAATGATCAGATTTTATAAATGTTTATGAATGATCCACCAAAGCTCTATCTCATAAAATTTGTGTCAAAATCTTCCCTGACTCTGACTCAAGTTAGGTTAATTGTTAACATGAGATTTCTTAATAGTCAATTTAGGAAATTATTTTTTTTTTCTCATTTCCCAATTACAGGTGAACATGGCATCTGGAGAAATATAATACATCAAGATGGTTTCGATTTAATTAAATTGCATTCCACCCAATGGCGAGACAAATGTAGAGTAACTAATATTTCTCCTCTCATGCACATAGGAAAGGTGCTTTCAACCTGGAAGACATATAATATTTTCCCGATGGACTGCATGAAAAGCAATTAAAATGAGTGAATCATTTAAAAAAAAAACATTTTAAAGTCTGAGAATTTGGGTCGATTTAATTCGATTGCATTCATCTCAGGGACTTCATTTTTTGATTGCTCTTTGTAAGATATTTTGAGCAGAAAGAAAGAAACAGATGGTTTACAATGGAAACTTAAGAACGTTTATTGACAAAACGTGCAATCCATTTTTTAAACATTTGATGCTAATTACGGAAATTCTGTTTCAAAATCTAGACAACATCGTGATATTGTAAAGCATTCACTTTTAGAGCTATTGGATATATAATCAGGTATAGGGAGGGATGCTGTTCATCAACTGTTCCGAAGATGTAAGACATGATGCAATATCTCTGCACTTACCTGATCGTGAGAATTAACTTTGACTTAACTTTTTCTTTTCTAGTCTATTTCTCTACGCATATCCTTTAAATGTAAAGCAGTTTTTGAATCCGAGTTTTATGCACAAGTTATGATAACATTGTAGACAGAAGCCTTAAAATGTGTTTATTGATATTCTGAAGAATTACTTCTTTTGCGTTTCACAGTTAACATTTTGCGTTTGAATTAGACCCGCACATTTATGAAATCATAACATTGCAGCTGTGCCAAATTTTGCCTTTAAACCCAATTGTTGCTATTCTTTTTGTCGTTAACTTGTTTGTCAATAATTTGCCTTGTTAGAAATTGTTTAGATAAGAAGGATTGGATAGACCAGACATATGCATTTGCAAATAACAGAAATCCAATTTATCAAATTCATAATATATTAAAGAATATAAAATCTGTATTCATTTTCTCAGGAAAATTAAAAAGCTCATTTTTTCGCTTTTAAGCGTTTGAATTGTTCTTAAATTATCCGTAACGGAAAGCAGTCATAATTACGAGGGGTGATCAAAAAGTTAGCGAACTAATTGAAAAATTTCTTTAAAAGAAATGAGATATGATATCAGTGATGAAAGCTTTTAAAGGAGTCCTCTTCGATTTTAATGCGCATCTTTAACTATTCTGCCAATGCGCGGATTACATGATAAAGGGGTTCTTGCTGCTTTTGCTTAGAGGGTCCAGATTTAATTGCTTTTTACATTGCTCCGTAAAGCTAACGTATGTTTGAAAACTTTTGCTTAACGCCTGGTACTATTATGAATCAAAATTTAGTTTTAGGTCGATTATTATTCGGTAAAGCGTTAACTAATACAGATAGAAATTATATTTAAAAAATATATGTATTTGATATATTTTTTGAAAAGTTAATTTCAGTTCTCTAACGTCAATTGATTTGGTTAAAGAATTACTCCATTTTCTATAACATAACTTGCCTACGTCACAAAGAATAACGTCTAACACGTATTACTTCACTGAACGTTGCTTTTAAAATATGCAAAATTTCAAGCCCCTTCCCGGAGGATAAATTATCTTCATGTCTACATTGAAATTAAATTCTAGGGAATGAAGTATATTTCAAGCTATGCCATACGATGTAAACTAATTAGTGGCAAGCTTTTTAAACTCTTTTTAAGCCTCTTCGCATCCCGGTTTATAATGCATAAACTGTCTCACTTTAGATTTTATGTGAATTTTTAAATCTTAAGATCTTTATTTGTATGACTTTATCTTTAGATCTAGATGTGTATGTTTATATCTTAAGATCTATATGTGTATGTTTATATCTTTAGATCTAAATGTGTATGTTTATATCTTTAGATCTATGTGTGTATGTTTATATCTTTAGATCTATATGTGTATGTTTATATCTTGAGATCTATATGTGTATGTTCATATCTTTAGATCTATGTATGTATGTATATATATCTATATCTATATGTGTATGTTTTTATCTTTTCATCTATGTGTGTATGTTTATATCTTTAGCTCAATATATGTGTTTATATCTTTAGATCTATATGTGTATATTTATATCTTTAGATCTACATGTGTATATTTATATCTTTAGATCTATATGTGTATGTTTATATCTTTAGATCTATATGTGTATGTCTATATCTTTAGATCTATATGTGTATGTTTATATCTTTAGATCTATATGTGCATGTTTATATCTTTAGATCTTTATGTGTATGTCTATATCTTTAGATCTATATGTGTATGTGTATATCTTTAGATCAATATATGTATGTTTATATCTTTAGTATATCTTTAGATCAATAGGTGTATGTTTCTATCTTTAGATCTATATGTGTATGTTTTTATCATTTGATATATATGTGTATGTTTATATCTTTAGAATAATATATGTATGTTTTTATCTTTAGATGTATATGTGTGTATGTTTATATCTTTAGATTTATATGTGTATGTTTACATCTTTAGATCTATATGTGTATGTTTATATATTTAGATCTATGTGTGTATGTATATATTTTAATATCTATATGTGAATGTTTATATCTTTAGATCTATTTGTGAATGTTTCTATCTTTACATTTATATGTGTATGTTCGCATGTTTAGAACTATATGTGTGTGTTTATTTCTTTAGATCAATATTTGTATGTTTATATCTTTAGATCTATATGTGTATGTTTATATCTTTAGATCTGTATTTGTATGTTTATATTTTTAGATCTACATGGAACTGTGTCTGTCATTCTCCACGGCATGGTTTCATAGTCATAGAGAATCTTAGTCTAGAAGGCCGAGAGCGATCGAGCGCGAGAATACACTGGAAAAATATCATTTGAAAGCATCCCTCAGCTCTTTTGTCTTCTCTTTTTCTTTCTCTAATTTATAAAAAGTTTGGAATTTTGCTTTTCCAATTTTAAATTTGACATTTTATTTCAACACAATTTGTTTTTATGTCAGTAAATCTATGTTAAGTATTGAATGCGAAAAATTCCACTATAATAAGCAGATCCAAATTTTACATTTATCAATGAAGAATAACTGTACTTATAAAAGCACAAAAGGCAGTCTTAATTTAGAGAGCTCATGAATATATATTGAAGTAGAAAAAATATACAAAAATTACAAAATTTAAAAAAAAAAAATTAGCGGATCCAATTTTCAAATTGGAATAACTGTTGTTTATAAGAGCTCAATGAGACAGTCTTATATTTCGAGAGTTCAAATACATGTTTATATATTAAAATAAAAAAAATTCTAATTAAACAGAAGATATTTGTCGAAGAAACATTTGATACAAACTACTTATTGTTAATAATGCGGTGATCTACACACATTTGTGTTGATATTATTTAGATCCCCCTTTCTTTCTTGGATCTACACACATTTGTGTTGATATTAATAAGATCTCCCGTTTTCTTTTGTGGATCAACACATATTTGTGTTGATATCAGTAAGATCTTCCCAATTTCTTTTGTGGATCAACACACATTTGTGTTGATATTAATTAGATCCTTCCCCTTTCTTCTCTGGATTAACACACATTTGTGTTGATACAGTACAGGCAATGCGGATCTAGTATAAGACCGCGTGCCCTCCGCAGTGTATTAATCCTTTCCGTGTTACACCGTCGCGGGTTTTGATCGCGGTGCTACCTAAGACCGTGTTTACACCGCTGCTGGGCCACCTACCTTTATTCTGCAGCTTAGATGATGTAACCTGTAAAGTCTTGTCGATTTTTAATCGTGTTGAAAGGGGGTTTGCCATTTAAGATTATGACCACATTAATATCAATACCATGGAGAGGACTTATATAGGCCATGCCTGATGTCCAATCCAATTATGTAAGCTTACTTTACATAATAAAATATTGTTTAAATTAAATTAATATCAATACCATTTAGTAGATTTTTTTTAAAAATAATTTTAAGTTTTTTCAAATTCTTAAATTATTTATTTATTTTTTACAATAGTCACTCAAAATAAATTCGCAAACGCGTCTGTTAACAATTATATTGGATGAAATATAGTCGTATAATTTATCGCATATATTTATTCATAAAATAATATTTATTTATAACACCTATAATCTCACCACAAATGATCTTCAAATTGCAAAATAATTAGGATGAATTTTAGAATTTAACGAACGAATGCCATGTCGCTTCTAAAAAAAATCCACTAAATGGTTCGCTTATATACACCGTAATCCAGTGTTCACGATTAGCCCGTAACAGTTGCCGTTACATGTAGCTATGCGTTTATTTATCTGCGAGATTCTATAACAGCCATTGGTTTTTTTTTTTTTAAATGTACATATGTCTGTTGTAAATAATAGCATGAAAAACGATAATAGAGATACATAATAGCAAACTTAAACCAAAAATACATGTGTGCACTGTTCCTTTATTATGCGCTACACTGTAAGACTATGAACTAAATATCGACATGATTTTTGGGGGCTGGGGGTTATAAGTCATTCTATTTTATAGCTTTTATTTTGCTGTTCTGCTTTCTGGTCTTTTCGAAAATTATAAATGACATGTCTATGAAAATGATGAACAAATTTTACGTATCGTCAATCGGAAAGGCTGACTCTTCTATATAAGCATATTAATATTGACCCTAAAATAATTTGAATACACAGAACAGAATTTAACTTATTTTAATCAGCAAGTTGCCATACATCAAGTTTTCAGGTGTCTGACTGTGTAACTGGTCTATACCCTTAACGAGATACCTGTAATACCTTCACATTACGTAATCTTACATCATGAAAAAATACTGACGAACAATAAAGTTAATAAATGTCTTAGAAACGACCATATCAAGCTGTTAGTTTAGTCAAATATTGTGTGTTTACCTGTGTTTTCCTTAAGGTAAACTCGCATATTAATTAGACAAATTCCACTAATGGTCAATAAACTGACATATCACCGATAGCCAGATCTACATGTATCTGTTCACGGCAACGATTGCTATGGAATTAAACAAAAACTGATCCATAAGCAATTTCATTTAAAAAATATAGTTTTTTTCGATACACTTGGGAAATCAATGATATTTATTCAGATCAAAACGAGGAAAACTATTTTGCACGTGCCTCATTTCTCTCTCTCTCTCTCTCTCTCTCTCTCTCTCTCTCTCTCTCTCTCTCTCTCTCGATCGATCGATCGATCAATCGAAATCTACTAACTGGTACAGGTATAAATAAAATAAACATGTAAGTATGAAGGTGAAGAAGCGATATTTTTTCTTGATCTCTTGTATAAAATTCATATGTAACTGCAAAGTGAACTCTCGCCATCGAATGTTATTTTTTTAAAGATTAATTGTACATTTTTTATTCCAAATGAATGCTGAAAATCGTTTATCGAAACTCACACAGTCTGAGTTAGCATTATTAAAGTTCGCATGTAGTATGAATAATTTTTTGTTACAAAACCCACCAAAGATTCTAGTATTTAATTTTGTTTCTTGTTAGACTCTCAATGACGTAAAAAAATAACCAATTGAATAAAATTTTTAATTCTAATTCAAATATTGATGTATAATTTTAGAAATTAAAAAATAAATGAAAATACTTCTTTAAATAAAAATACAGTGTCGTTATTTTTTTGTTACAGGGAAAATTCGCAAATTACAATTCGGGAATAAACTCCTGTTTGGTTACGATACAAATTGTTAGTAATTGATCGAAGATTTAACCGTGTTGTGACAGGTAGGTGATGCATTCCCTGCGGAGGGAACGCGGTTTACCTATCTCACCTGGCCAAATACCGCCTTGTGATTATACCGCGACGGGGCGCAGGAAATACGGGATCCGCGTTGCCTGTACTGTATTAATTAGATCCCCACCATATCTTGTCAGGATTAACACACATTTGTGTTGATATTGATTCGATCCTTCCCATTTCTTCTCTGGATCAACACACATTTGTGTTGATATTAATTAGATCCCCCCTTCTTTCCTGGATCAACACATATTTGTGTTGATATTAATTAGATCCACTCCATTTCTTTCCCTGATCAACACACATTTGTGTTAATTTTAATTAGATCCTCCCCATTTCTTGTCAGGATTAACACTAGGGATGTCAACGATTATTCGAGTACTCGACCATCGTTCGATCATACCGACTATCGACTAAAATTTCTTTAGTCGGTTTTTCGTTAAAAAAATGTTTCATCAAAGTAATTTTGAATTCAAGGCAATAACCTTATATTTGCCCATTTCATTTTTTTACAGATCAATATTTTCATATGTAAAATTAAGGGTATTGTGTAACTGTTCAAAGGATATTATTATTTGTACGTCGATGTATGTTCAGCAAGCATATCTATTGAGAAAGAATATTAATTACTAATATTAAACAGCTATTACATGTACAAAATCGAAAATACGTGTAAATCGGGGTCAGTTAATATGAGAGTAATTAAACCGTGTTTTCTTTTTCTGATATTAATTTCATACAATCATTGATTGTTTGCACAAAATTTCATAATTTAAATTTATCCCAAGCTCTCGCTTTCTCTTGGTTTTTATAAGAGACGCGCTTTAATTGTTTACCTGTCAAAGATCATTGACGGACACTTAACAATTGGCCTCAATTATGGGGTACATGTACTACCGTTATGTAAAGAAAGAACAAATATGGGCGTTTGATATCCTGCATTTAGATAAAACGTGCAGCTAATATATTAATTTTGAAAATAAATACATTTGATGCATATTGATGCACAGTTTTTATTGCACTACGTACATGTTTACAATTCAGAAATTCATGTTCCAGTATAATGGTGATAGCGTAGGTTAAATACTGTGAACTTGGCATAAAAGTCAAACAGTGAAACTGATACGAAAAAATAACTAAATTAAACGAATATTCGACTATCGTTCGACTAAAGCATCCGACTATTCGACTAAGCTGTCCGAGTAAAATTGGCATCCCTAATTAACACACATTTGTTTTGATATTAATTAGGTTCTTCCCATTTTTTTCCTGGATCAACACACATTTGTGTTGATATTAATTAGATCCTACCCATTCCTTTCCTTGATCAACACATATTTGTTTTGATATCAATTAGATCCTTACCATATCTTGTCAGGATTAACACACATTTGTGTTGATATTAATTAGATCCTTCTCATTTCTTTTATGGATCAACACACATTTGTGTTGATATTAATTAGATCCTTCTCATTTCTTTTGTGGATCAACACACATTTGTGTTGATATTAATTAGATCCTCTCCCTTTTCTTTCCCGTATCGATATAAATCAGTCTCGAGTCTTTCATCTTTCAATTTTTAATTCAGTCTTAGAATATAATCAAAAAATAACAACTTCGTAAGACTTGGAAACAAACTGATTTAGTTTTTGCTTGTATATTAATCATAAGGATAGAAATAGAAACAAACCAATGGTACTTATTACAAACAAAAAAAATTGATGCACTGATTTATATATATTTTCTTGACTGATTCTGATTCAAAATGATATAAAAAAAATAAATCTTGATATATAAAAAAAAAACGTACATTTTCCTTGGTGCCTATATCAAAGACTGCTGATTTCCATATAATTCCATGCAAAATTCTGCAAATTTTTTTTTCATTGAAACACAAAATCTTATAATATTATCCCACTATATTTGGTACACATTTAATTTTATCAGGTTACCAATATAAATGGAAATCTATGGGAAACATTGATTATTTCCGGAAAAAATGTACTGTTCGTGTTATTTATCCTTAAATATTGTAGAAGTATTTTTTCCGCGTGGAATTAATTTACTCTATTTACGTGGTACAATTTTTCAGCGGAAACTTTTCCAAGCGTAGTTAATATCAATGTAAGACATAGAGTGACAGTCTAAAAAATTCGCCTAATTTTCTACCTGCGGATTTAACAGAAATACAGATATCCCGTGGAATTATGACCCGGTTGAGAAAAGTACGTTTACAGTATTAACAAGACGTTAAAACTTGGAATCAAGCTGATTTAACATTCACTTGTATTTCAATGTGATGATGTTTTACAGTAAATGAGAACCAACTTTCAGATGGTGTGAGAGCCGTGAAATCTTTGGAGTAAGAATATATCATATAAGCATGCTATGTTTTCAGTTTGTGGAATACTATTTAATCAACAAAGTATCATAAGTTACAGACCCTGAGACGTGCTACTACCCCCAAAAAGCGTGTGACTTTCGTGCGCTTTCCGTTTCGTGCAAACCGTGTAGCGTTTCGTGTAAACCGTGCAGCGTTTCGTGCAAACCGTGTAGCGTTTCGTGTAAACCGTGCAGCGTTTCGTGTAAGGTCCAAAGCGTTTCGTGCAAACCGTGTAGCGAGCGTGCGAAAAGCGTGTGAGAAACGTGCGACTTTCGTGTAAGAACCGTGTGAGAAACGTGTGATTTTAGTGCAAGAATCGTGTAAGATTCATTCGGAAGTCATTTCATTTCAAAAATGGCTATCGATGAGTTAGGACGTCAAATTGTATTAGTTTTATTATTGAATTAATTATTATTGTGATATTTTAGGAGTAAAAACAAAAAAAGGAACAACAAAATGAAATTACACGGTAATGTACATGTATATAATATATAATATTTTATTTGTTTTCTTTTCCTTCTATAGAAAATGTGTTCAAATTAATCAACTATGTACAATATTTTAAGGGCATTGAATTCTATATACTATCAACGCGATCATGATTTCTTAAATATTTTTTTCTCAAATAAAGAAAGAAATACCGGTTTTATAATTTTTTTAATTTAAAGAAAAAATATATCAGGACTCCGCTCTTGTCTTTACATTTAAAGTACGTGAAAGAAAGCTTTGAAATGATGTGTCATTTAATACTTTTTTAAATACAAAAAATACATAAAACTTGTTGCTCATTATTGTCAAATAAATGAATTTTATAATTTTAATTCACATGCACTGACGACCACATGTTTAGAAACGGGGGGGGGGATAAATTAAATTACTAGTACAGTCTTTCATTTTTGTTGTAACTTTCAATCTAATGTTAGTTTAAATAAATGCTCAATTTTCTATTCTATTTAAAATCCTCTGTTAAATATGTGCGCAGGTACAACCCCTTAAAATGTATTGGAATCTTCTTTACTCCTTTCAACTGTGATCAAGGTCATTTACAACAGCGATCACGGCCTCCGAGTGCACGGCAACTGAAAACCTTTTTGCTATATATACAATGTTGAGTTAACGGCTTAATGACACCTGAAAATTACCACTGGATTTTATTGTTTTTGAAATAAAATGATTCTATAGATATTTAATGGGTACAACTTATAAATCAGCGGATTTCATCTTTTATTTGTAATTCCGAATTTCTAGCCGTAAACAGTAAAATAAACAGAACTGATTTGGTTGTCTTTTCATGAATATCATGTAAGAACGCTTAGGAGTAAATCATGAATAATTGCGTATTATTTGTTTTATAAATCACGTACTTTTTATTTCATCATAAGATTTTTTAGTTTTCTTGTAATATATTTGAAGGCCGTGTAAAGATCGATCTACATTCATTTGTATGTACAATGTGTAGTCAAATGCTGCGACTATTAATTAATGTACAAATTTATACATACGTTTAGTCGGGTTTTGAAATGAAGGATTTTACTGTATGATGGGTATACTGATGTTATTTGATAAGCTTCATGTAAAGAGAGAGAGAGAGAATAAAAATAGATTAAGACATCACATTTAACCCCCTCCCCCCACTTTTACCGCGGTTTACCTCCTTTGGATAATGCTTACGTAAGATAAAAAAAAATCTTTAAAAATGTATCAATAATCGTTAGTGGACTATATAGGCAAATTTTATTACTAGATCGAAATCAAGAAAAATAATCTGCCTCTGGAAATCAAACACAATATAAACAATATTATTTATTTAAAATCAATGAGTTCATATTCATGCAGTAAGAAATCGAATTTGTGTTTAATTCATTAAAATATACTCATAAAAATATTACATTGAAATGCATGACTAATATATAAAAATGCATTTTATTAAACAGTCATTCATGATATCGGCATTTCGTTTTTAAACGGTTCGATAAATAAATAAATGAATTAATACGAAATGACAATTTTTTATTAATTAATTACAATTGTCAGAGTATTAAATATTTCTATCGGTTTATATAATAAATACTGATGTACAGATATTTAATTTCAACAGCTGCTAAATGTGGCTAGTATGTGAAAGATTTCCATTAGATTAATGGTAGAACCGTAATAATACCCGAGATATTCCGAGTAGAAAATCCAAACCGAGGCCAAAACGTGCGAGAATCGTGTACAAAGCGTGTGAGAAACGTGTACAAAGCGTTTCGTGCAGCCTTTCGTGTAAACCTTGCAGCCTTTCGTGCAAAGCGTTTCGTGTAAACCGTGTAGCGTTTCGTGCAAACCGTGTAGCGTTTCGTGTAAACCGTGCAGCGTTTCGTGCAAACCGTGTAGCGTTCGTGTACCGTTCGTGCAGCGAGCGTGTGGGGTAGTAGCACGTCTCAGGGTCTGTACTTTTTATTTAATTTAATGTTGTCATTTATCACGTACTGCCAATCAAAATGCACTTTACTACTTATATAATTCACTTATTGCCAATAAGAATGCAAAATTATTATATCATTATTTATCAGTTATAGCCAACGAGAATGCACTTTACATCATATATCATTATTCACCACTTATTGCACTTTTCAACCTACCCCGGTATATCATTTTTATCACTAATGGCCAATCAGAATGCACTTTACAACATTTTATCATTATTTATCACTTATAGCCAATCAAAATACACTTTACAACCTATATCATTATTTATCATTTATAACCAAACAGAATGAACTTTACTTATTATATAAATTCACAGGAAGAGGGGATACGTCTTTAGTGGGAGAGACGGGCTGCTCGTTTACCGAGTGTGACCGGGGGACATTTATATAGACATGGAACAGATACCAATGCTTATGGAAATCAAGCTTTGATGTTTCTGTATGTCTGTTACTACTTGAATAAAAATTAATTTTCTCAAGCTTAACAACTAAGTTTTTCTTCCAGTTCATATGTTACGATCCAACATTCCAAACATGAATGACATGAATTAAATTTGTATTGTCTCATTCTATAAGAAGAAAATACGTTAGAAACTTTTAACTTTTATACAGCGTTTTTATTAGTACAAGTATTATGAAAAACAATGTTTACACGATAGTTCTTCAATGCGTTTTTGCTGTTACTAAAATGTCAATTAGGAACATCATTGGTGTTTAATCCAGATATATTAAATCTAATCTAATAAAAGTTCTTGGTTGAAGATGGTAAATCAAAACACCAAAGTTACAAAGTATTAAATACAGATGACTTCAATTTCTAATAACCAACTTATAAATTGCTATTGTATACCATTGTAAAATGAGGTAAACTTGAAATAATTCATAGCACATTTTATTGGGGTATATTGACACCAGTGGGCACTCCTTTACGACCTACAATGTATATGATTTTATAGGAAGTTGAAAGGGTACTGGGGCAACTTGATGGTTAATACTTAATGTCAATAATGCATTGTTCTTTTTACATTTCATCCTGTGTTGATATTCATCAAACTCTTCTCTCTTTCTTTTCTGGATGGACAGTAGTTTGTCAATAGGATGCAATCTAATCTCTACGCGTCTCCATAACAATGCGTTTAACATGGACAAAAATGATGTAGAATTTGATTGTTTTTCAATTCTAAAGTTATTTTGCAGTGAATCAGGACCCATGTGAACTACCAGACGCAGTGAAACGCATGGATTCTTTGGAGTACGAATATATCATATGCTATGTGTTCAGTTAGCGGAATACTATCTAAGCAACAAAATGTCATAAGTTACTTTAACTCTTTATTTCATTTCATTTTAATCTTCATCACGTATTGTCAATCAGAATGCACTTTACGACCTACAATGTATATGATTTTATAGGAAGTTGAAAGGGTACTGGGGCAACTTGATGGTTAAAAGATACAATTGGGGATGGGCACTCCTTGGACCAGACGTCAACTGATTTTGACGTGTAGATTCAAGAAACAGATATCAAGGCACTCGAAAACCACGCTTTGATGTATTTGTATGTCTGTTACTATAAAGTTAATTTTCTCTAACTTAACAGTTGAGTTTTTTTTTTTTTCAACTGATATAGTTATGACACAAACTTCCACACATACATGACATTTAGGAAATTTGTACTACTTCATAGCAAAAGAAACATACCATAGAAAACTATTATGATGAAATGCAGTATTCACTAGTATGGTTGAAAACATTTTTTTTCACTGTAGTTACTCAAATTATACTTTTAATTAAAATTTATAAAATGTACATTTTGTTCATTTCAGAGATATTAAATTCAGTAAAAGTTATTGGATGAATCTTTAATGGTAAATCAAAGCATTTGGACAACATACAATCAATTCTAACAATTAAAATCCCTCCTATTGTATACTAGGAAAACGAAAACAGCAATTAGTCGTAAAGAAGAAAAAATATGTACACCGACACATGATCCTCCCGTAGATTTATTTATAATTGAAAACTATGGCTAAAGTTTAGCGTGTTTCATGACATAGTAGCTTTGCTAATGACAAGATGGTTTGGTATAAGACAAACAAGGTATGCACAATAAAGCTGAACACGATTCATAAAAGAAGGATATGGAGATAACGAACAATATTCAATAGGTTCGATCAAAAACATTGTAATCAGGAATATTTGAGAGAAATAGAAACTCCAGGGGTACGTTATACAAAGAACGTACGTTGTCTTAAGATGAAATTCTGTTTATAACTTTTTTTTTATTTTCCAATGACTTTAAAATTGTTTCAGTCTACTTAAAAGAAATTTAACAAAATATTTTCATGAAATTTGTTTAATAGGATAAACATTTTTACAAAGTTTTATAATCATCTAAAATTTTTGGTCTTAGTTATTCCTATTTTTGTAAAATGGGCCAAAGTTCATTTTCATTTATCTCTACTGCATGGTTTTTGTCTATATAACATAAGATTGTTAGTTGTGACAAATTCTCTATAATTCACTAAGAATGGACTAAATTCTTATCGTTAGATGTGACTTATTCCCTATAAATCATTATGAATGGACTAAAATCCTATCTTTAGATGTGACTTATTCCCTAGAAATCATTATAATTATAATCTTTCTCTGCACAAAATATAAAAAATTCAAATAAACACATAACAATTTTCACACTGACCCCGGTCAAGTAGAATTACTTAAGATCCACTCCCCAAAAACCTTCGAGATATAAGATAAGGAGTGCCTCTCGCTTAGTTGGTCAGTTTCAGTGTCAGGATAACCTTATTATGCAATTTTCGTGCTGAGCAGAGTAAAGCTGTTTGCAGCTTAACTAGGTCAAAATTTGAATTCAATTGATGGACAAGAAGTGCGCGTCTCTTTGCTGTTTATATTTAATGTGTTTTCAAGCTATATACACAAGGATTAAGGCTGCAATATCAACTTCTGCTCGGTAAGTATTATTTCCTTTTCATGGATTTGTGAAATTAAGTTTTTTTAAGTATCTGTACATCATTTAATTCTTGTTTTATAAGTATATTTGAAATCTGCGTGAAATGCACATCCTTGGTTCGAGTATTATGTGTTTTTGTTGATATTTATTTGGTTATGGAATATAAGTATACTAATATATTATACAATTTAATTAATTGAAGTTCGTCGTAAGGTTCAATCAACCAGTGGTGCTGGGAATTGATTGTATAGTCAGCCTTGATTGCATCATTGTATTTTATTGCGACATTTAGGAATTCAACTGTGATATATCAAAGTGTATAAGTCGTCTAAAACATATCAAAAAAGTATTATTCACCAGAGATTGTTGTCCTTTTTAAATCGCAAAACCTTGAAGTAATTGTATTTGACAATATTTTTATATCATGATATCGCGTTCTAAAACAACAACACGAGGCGGTTATACGTTTCCGTAATACCGATTCTAGAACTTTACTTGTCAATGTGCTTTACTGCAGCTATACTTTTACAATTTAATGAGAGGGATACGGTATATGGAGATAACGAACAGAGTAAGTTCAATATCAAAACAAAACAAAATAGGAGCAGAGCAAACACGGACCTCCGAAACATCTGAGGTGGGATCAGGTGCCATGGAGATGTAAGAATCCCATGCTGACCGGTCACACCCGCCGTAGGAGCAGAGAAACACGGAATACGCAAGATTTTTTTCCAAATTTCATTCTTCTCCCGAATCCCTTCATAGACTGATGTATGTAAGGGAGCCCTATATCTAGCTGTATTGTACTTATAAGCCGAAAACATCTCGACTGATGGTTTATACAATATTAAATCTTTGCTTATAATATTTCTAAAGAGAATAAAATTTTTGCAAACAGACATTTCGATAATGTATATATTTTGCCAAATAAAAAGTTGTTTACAAGACGTAAATCGAATGAAACATATGCATATAACAGTATTCAATATCCATAAATCCATAAAACAATACAAAATAACTGCAGAGCAAACACAACCTGTAAGGCATCAGAGGTGGGATCAGGTGCCATGGAGGAGTGAAAATTCCCTGTCAACCGGTCACTGCCGCCGTGTGCTCCTTGTCATGATCTGGAAATATCGAAAAAATCCGTCATCAATACAGTGTATAAATAATGGACAAACAATTAGTATGTAAACATCAGTCAGCATTTGACTCAATGATTAATTTTCTGATATGGTTTTCGAACATAAAACTTAAAAAATAATGATTTTATGCGAAACAACTGGTATTAATGTAATTCACAATCTTCAAATACTGAGAATTAGGGTCGATTTAATTCGGTTGCATTCATCTCAGGGACTTCATTTTTCGATCGCTCTTTGTAAGATATTTTAAGCAGAAAGAGAGAAACAGATGGTTTACAATGGTAACTTAAGATCACTTTTTGACAAAACATACAAACTTGGGATCACATTTTGACAAAACATACAAACCATTTTTAAACATTTGATGCTAATTACAGAAATTCGTATTCGAAATATTGAAAACATCTTGATATTGTATAGCATTTACTTTTTAGAGCTTTGGGATATATATGTAGGTATAGGAAGCACGCTGCTCATCAACTGTTCTGAAGCTGAAAGAAAGACAAGATGCGATATCTCTGCATTTACCTGATTGGGAGTAATAAATTAATTTTTTTTTCTTTCGATTCTTGTCTATTTCTATACGTGACTCCTATGAATGAATAGCAGTTTTAGAGTCATATTCAAAACAAAAAAGCACAAGTTAAAATATCTCTATTATACATAGCTTATTGACGACTTAAAATTGTCTAAGTGCTCATTAGAGCTAGTAGTTTTAAAATGTTTTACTAATATTCTGAAGAATTGCTACTCTTGTGTTTCACGGTAAACGTCTTCCTTTTATCGTCAATATCTTTGTCAATAGTTTGCTTCAGTTTCAAAATTGTTTAGATGAGAGGTATACTCTTATGAACCGATTGATTTTTTTAAAAAATAAATCTCGATAAATTAGTGTCTTCTACTTCTTTATATATTTTTTTTAAAATAATCACTATGAAATTTTATTATTATTGTCCTAAAATGTGCAGTTGTTATCATTTTATCCTATATTATATATATTTTTTCTCTTTTGGTCTCCAATTGTGCTATATTAGAAGATTGACATATCTTTTTCTTTCTTCCCCTTGCATTTCATTTTACCAACTTTTCAAATTTTATAATTATTTATAATGCATAGCCGAAATATCTGGCTAAATTAAAATGTTTTTCCTTATGAAATTATCAAATATTTTTCCGTGAAATAAATTACCGACCTAGGGAGCTCCTGGCACCCCAGATTAAGTATGTACGTTATTTAGCCCATCTTTACCCCTTTATCCCGTGAATATGACTCACTGGATAAATTTTTCATATCCCACAGTTAAGTGCACTTATGACATCACAATGTTTTTTTTCGTTAGCGTGATGAAGTAAAATAAAGTGAAGTGTTATATATAAAAAAGTGTATAACATAGGTTGTGAAGCATTAAACATGGGATATAAAGAATCTTCCATAATTTGTAGTTAGATATGACCTTTGTTTAACTCGTTGTGTGTTTTAATCCCCTCGCCAAGGCTTGGGGATGAAACACACCCTACTCCTTGGATAAAAATCACATCCAACTACAAATCATTGGAGATCATACATGTATATTTATTATATTAGTATATTTTATGGGCTTTTAAACACCTGAAGCTATCTGCTCTACTGAGGGTTGTTTGTGTGCTGCTTCTTTTTTCCAATATTTGATTATTTACAGAAGGTAATCTTTACATAATTTCATAGCATAAAAATGTTGCTGCAAGCCCTTTTATATCAAGGAATTAGAGTTTGAGAAAAAAAAATCAATTTAATCCAAAATATTTATATCCTTGACCTTTCTCAACCATTACTTCTTATCTAAAAAACCATCTTATAAGAAACAGCACGTGTAAGTCACACCCGTTTGGTAGAATTTGGGAGAGACCTAGCATATGCATTTGCAAATACCAGAATTCAAATTTATCAAACAGAGCACACAGTATAAAGGACTGTTTAGTCTGTATTCATTTTCTCGTGAAAATTCAAAAGCTCATTTGTTCTCCTTCAAGCATTGTATAATGATTTGTAATGGAAATCAGTCACAGTTACATGTATAATTACTGATGTCTCTCTGGTAAG
This sequence comes from Saccostrea cuccullata, assembly GCF_032062105.1. NCBI lineage: Eukaryota > Metazoa > Mollusca > Bivalvia > Ostreida > Ostreidae > Saccostrea > Saccostrea cuccullata. The sequence goes on along the minus strand of NW_026928080.1, from coordinate 35 downwards.
CCGATTATTGTTGTATTAAAGTAGTTGGTGGGTTC
>NW_026928079.1:0-33396 GCF_032062105.1 Saccostrea cuccullata | reverse complement strand
CTCATATAATTCAAAATTAATTTCATTGACATCTTGCAAATACTGAAAATTAGGCCATCCTTAAAAAAATTATTTTTTGCGGTAACGCGCCTCATCATTATAGGTGTGAGTAGGTAGGTAGGCTTTTTTTTTTTGAGACAAAATGTCAGAAATAAATTTCGATGATATAGAGGTATTAATTATGTCTCAATTTTCACCTTACTTATCAAACAGGAAAATTAAAGCATTCTAAATGAATTCAATCTCTTATTGCTCAAATATCAGAACACATCAGTTCTTTTTAGGCAAACTTTTTCTTAAAAAGTGACTCTCATCAGCCACGTACCTCAAATAACTGACTCCACACTAATCTAGTGTTTCGGGGGTGTGATATTTACGAGGTTTAAGATTTTGATAGTTTATTAATTAGCTGTAAATCCGCAATCATCCCACGTGGAATTTTGTCTGCCACCAATTTTGTGGCGATCTCGTAAACATCATACCATGTATCTGTAAGGTGGAACTGACGTACTATATTTTTTTTTGCCTAGTAATTAAGATGTTTTTCCTTTAAAATTTACTGTAACTGACAGAACTATAGAGTCAATATTTCCCGCAACCTTCTCGGACGCCATCTCTACATTTGTAGATCACAAAGACGTTTTAAAAGTACTTGGGGGAAAGAAAAAGCGTCGGTGTAACCGAGACGTAAAAAAAAAATATCAATCGGATAAAAACGGAAAATGGGTACGTTAAAAAAAAAGATTTTTGAACCGATAAAAAAAATCCAGTCGGGTGGATTTTGGTGAGTCGGTCGCGTTACCGCAAAAAAACAATTTTTTAAGGATGGCCTTACAATACACTATGTAAAAAAATCAATATGTTTTACTGTCAAAGGGAAAGTACCTAATTATTGACATAAAAATCAATATACAGAGAAAATACGCAATGTATTGAAACTTACCAGGGGGAATGAAGAGTGCTCCCCTGATGTTTCCATTGCTAACTCTCTCTCTTCTAACATTCCTGTCTTTGTACCATCTATATACATCTAATGTAGCTAGAGGCTTCGGGGGTGGATCAAACAAAGTTTCCCAAGAGTGGTGACCTTCAATCACTGACAATGTCACAACAATAGGAGAAGTCACATCCTTTTTCAGAAATCTTATGTTCTGTCGGGAAGACGGTTCAGGTTTCATACTCCAAAATAAACCCATGGGCTCCAAACCTGTATTTTATGTAATGAAATGGGAAGTACGCATACAGTACAATGTGTTTTAAACTGATGTGTTTTAAATTTAAATTTTAAACTTGATGTCCCCATGCAGGGCTTACCTCTAAAATAATTTACTTACACAATAAAATACGCCACTGTGAGAAATGACACTATGAGGAAGAGTTTCAGATGAAATTCAAATTAAAACTTTTTACCAGGTACATGAAATTTGCATAGAAATTTTCAAACAAATTTTACTAAAAGCTCTTGATAAAAAATATTTCATAAAAATTTTTTTACATAAAATTTGCATTGAAATTTTCACAAAAATCTTGCTTAATTCTCTTGATATGTAAAATTTGATGACTCTTATACAATATTTGATATTGCATAAACAAATGTCTAATCAGATGTAGATAGACAATTGTGATCATGAGCACATCAGACCTGTATATGTCCCCTGTACAGAAGCTTGATCCTCCACTGTCACATGACCCTGCTCTGATGCTGTGTAACAACCATATGATGCAAATCTATTGCTACCCTCTTGTAGAGAGGCTTTGATCGTAACAGGGCCATTCTTTGGTAAGCCATCCACCTTGATGTGGACACGTTCATCCACTAATGCCTCATGTGGAACTACTGATATTTTGACATCATTCATGTGGAGAGCTGATGTGGCAAAGCAACTAATTCTCTGCACTGTTGTCACACCGGCTAGTAACTCTGAAATATATATAAAACAAAAACATCAAATATCATTTAACAAGTGGTTACATAATCAACAGCTGTTTTATTGCGCTGGACATACAAATCTGAATCTGCTCTGTATAGGTACTCTCAAATTTTAAATACTAGTATGATCAAATGTCCCCTAACACTTGAAAATACATGAAGATTTTTTTTCTTTAAATATTCTGTTTTAACCCCTATTAAGTTCAATTCTCAGCCCAGGAACTGTGATAAGAGCAAACTTTACTGTTAATCTTCATGACATTGAGAATAAAATAAACATATAGTAAGTTGACAAGCTTGCATGCAACATAGTGATTGAGCAGGGCAATAGGACCATATAATTTTAAAGATAGAATGTACATGTACACTATAATCTGAGATTCACAACTTACTATTTAAGATCTCTTATCTCATGCACATTATTGTTAATGTTTACTTACTTTCAAATCTCACACTGCATGTGTATTTTATATAATCTTTCAAATTATCAATATCAAATGATCACTGATAATGAAAAATTATTCATTTATACAACATATTTTTTCAAGTTTATTAATTTACATGTTATTAAATTACAAAGGAATAATTTTTATGATAATGTTAACACAAGCATATCTGCACTCCTTAAAAAAGAGGAGGAGGTTGAACCCGGGAACAGAAGAATTTATGGACATTGGACACTCACTATATTGCTCAGAAATACTTGGTGTTTACTTTAACAATCTATCCATGTCAGAGACATATATAACATTTTTATCTCTGCCCACGTGTATGGTTTGATAAAAAAAAATACATGTAGTCTGATATTAGGGCAAATGATTTTCAAAGGTTGATACAGGCACTGGCAGTTAATGTACGTATCTATAGTATGTGCATGTATAAAAACATCTTTTTCTTCGAAGGAAGGGCTTTGGAGCGGAACAAAACGGAACATTTATTGAGAAAGTAAGTTATATGTGAACGATTAATCGCGTCAAGTCCTCTGAGAAAGGCTCACACACAATACCCCAAACCCGAATTTGCCTCAAAAAGAGCGTCCTACCCTTCTTTTTTATACATGTACATACTATATATTCACATTAAACTTCCAGTGCCCGTGATGGTTGAGAAGAAGTTATCAGCTATATGACTACATGTATAAGTCATACTATTCAGAAAAAGATAAGTGCTCTAAAATAAGTCAAACTTGTAAGGCTCAAGAAAACGTTAAATATACATACTTCTTAATGTATTCTGCAGGACCATACTTTTTTCAACAAAATATTTCATAAATAATCTGTAGATTTATCATGTTTCTTATTCAAAGACGTTAATCAACATTTAACCAAACTATCTGTTTTCCGACGATCTCTACTTTCATTTTAAGTTTTAAAAAATTATTTAAATGCCGATCCCGATTCAAATCAGAAATGTTCCGTCTTTGAGATTTGTTTATGTTAAAGTGAGACGACACGTTTATCAAAAATATATAATTTTTCCTAAGAATTTGACATTGAAGTATAGGTACTTAAAATAAACAAGTTACCTAACAAAAAATTAGGGTACCTTACCAGGCGTTTGGACAGATACCACAGGGTCATATCTCTCATATAACCCTTCTGGGTTATCTTCTGAATGGTCTATTATATCACAACTTTTTGATGTACTTATATTTAAAAACATTTTGAAAACAATGTAGAAATCAGAATAGAATGACAGATATGAATAAGTTTTGATATAATACCAATTAAGAGATACAAAAGAAATATATTTGAGGAACGTGTCATCTGACCTTAAACGAAAATTTAAAAAATCACATTTAACGGATATTTTTAAATAAGTTTAAATGAATCATAGATTTATAGAAAAAAATTCTGCACTGTTTATATTTCACTTTCAAAATGACACATTGACAACCATAGGGATTTGTCTTCCGGATTGGTAATGTAAAGAAATAAATAAGATTTTGAATCTTTGAATATACCTAAAAGTTGTGAAATAAAGATTCTGACACTTTCAGGCAAGAAAATAAATAAAAATCTAGCATTCCTTTGACTGCATTATAGTAGCTGGTATCTGTTTTGGTTTACAGGGACATACGGGACATTTTTATTTTCAATAGATGATGCATTTAATTGACGTCTAAAGTCAAAAGAAGTGTTTATGAAGTATGTCTCCTTTAAACACAAATAAAAATCAAATATTTTTTTGACTGCAATTTAGTATAGATGTATATTGATATTCTGCAATTTATAAATATATTACTAGAACGTTATCTCCCTGAAATCTACCGAATTTCATCATGTTCATTGCAATTGCTTAATCAATAAAGTTTTTGAGTATCAATAAGAAATAACCTTATATTATTATACCCCCCGCTTGAAAAGCGGGAGGGTATATAGTAATCGTTAATTCCGTCCGTCCGTCTGTACGTCCTTCCGTCCGTCCGTCCGTCTGTCCGTCCGTTCTCACGAAATAATGGTTAAGTGACAGTTTTTGTGCCCATTTAAGATTTATGTGACTCTTTTGTTTTATGTGACTGTCACATACAAATTTGATTTTTTTTAGCAGAAATGAGTGTTATGTGACTTAAAAAATCATTCTAAAGAAGTGTCACATAAAAAAATACGGACAATATTGTCCGTATATGGACGTCCGTCAAAAGGTTTTGAGATTTACCTCCCTTACCCCATGTATCATGTTTTGCGCCACATAATTTTTTTGGAAAAAGTCACATAAATTTGTCAGTCACATAACCTGCATTTCGTGGGTCCGTCCGTCCGTCCGTCCGTCTGTTACGCTTTGGGGTACCCATCTCTTATCCGCAACTCCTCTCATACCACTGAATGAAATTTGATGAAACTTTCACAGAATCTTCATTACATATATATTGCCATTGTGCACCTCCTATTTTACTTTTTGATTCGACACATATTTTGGGTTTCCCGGCCACAGGAAAACATGGACTTTTTCACCAGTTATAACCATATGGGAGGCGGGGGGTATCATTTAGTGAGCTCATCGCTCACAGTACCTCTAGTTCTTATAATAATCTATCGACTTATATAAAGATAAAAAAATAAATAAATAAAGAAGCATTTTACCTTTTTATTCTTTCACTTTAACAACGACTGTTTGCTGTTAGGATTCCATATCGATTCTTGTTTCGTTTTGATTTGCAGGAACATACGGGACTTCTTTTACATACGAAGCATTTGCATTTAACGTTCTTAAGTCAAAAGAAGTGCATGTTAATGAAGTGCATCTCCTTTAAACATAAACTAGAGGTACTGTGAGCGATGAGCTCACTAAATGATACCCCCCGCCTCCATATAGTTATAATGGCAAAGTCCATGTTTTGCTGTGGCCGTGAAACCCAAAATATGTGTCGGATCAAAAAGTAAAATAGGAGGTGCACAATGGCAATATGTAATAAAGATTCTGTGAAAGTTTCATCAAATTTCATTCAGTGGTATGAAAGGAGTTGCGGATAAGAGATGTGTACCCCAAAGCGTAACAGACGGACGGACGGACGGACGGAATTAACGATTACTATATACCCTCCCGCTTTTCAAGCGGGGGGTATAATAAAAATCAAATATTTGACTACAGTATATCCTACGAGGGAAGGGGGGGGGGTATATATCAATGAATCAGTGCTTGAATGAGTAACCCTCCTTCTCAGCTACAGTAAACACTCTGTGAAAGACAGTAAATCTCTTTAACAAATTCCTTTAAAACTTTTTGTTTGTATAAAAAACTGATTACTTTTATTTAAGAGACTGAAATGTCATAATGATTTATTATCTCAGATAATAATTGGATTGGTAAATTACCGGTATTCTTTGCTGAAATGTCGACCTGATTAACTTCAGATAAAATGATTTGATTGGAAGATTTCAGTTGAGTTTCAATCCACTATGCTAGTCCTGCTTCATTTAACTCACAACTGAACTACAAGAAAATTTGTCAAAAGCAGTTAATACGATATATGCCTTAAGCTGGATAACAACCAAGTTTTTTTAAAACAAAAAAAACGCCTAAGGTACACTTAAGTCAAATAAACCTATAGTCAAAATTTTAACGAATTTTTTTTTTATGTTTAGCTCACAATATGATTTCTTCATATTTCCATATGTTTTCTGGTACAGTATACATGTAATTACTCATTACGATCATATCTTGTCAGAAAAGTTATTCAATTCCTGTTATTCAAAACACAAAATAAAACTTTCAGCATTTCTCATAATTTACTTCTTTACTGTATGTAAATTTAGGATTTCAGTTGAGATGAAAAGAATCATAGGATCCGCCACCGTGAATTTTCTTTTGCATAGCTCGTATGGTTTTTCGTTTCCACACCACCAAACGTCTTCGTCTATATAGGGAAAAACTATCTTATAAAATATAAAACTAAAATAAAAGAGATGGTTAATATGTTTTGTAGGGTCTTTTTTTCTTTGAAATATTACTTTGAACAAACTTATCTTACATGCAGAAACTCATAAATTCAGTGTAAAAAATATATATAGGATCTTTTATTGATTATGATACAGAGATTAAATGAAATAAATTTAGATAACGAACAGTATATAAGCTCAGAGATCAAAAGTCAATCAAACAATACAAAATAGAGGCAGAGCAAAGACGGACCTCCAAAACATCAGAGGTGGGATCAGGTGCCGTGGAGGAGTCAGGCGCGTAGCCAGGCGTACGTTTGTACGCACAAACGTCCACGTCATTTTTCAAAAAAAAATTTTTTTTTAAAAAAAGGAAAAGAAAGAAAGAGAGAGAGGGGGAGAGGATAACGAGACAGGCGTAATATTGTAAAGCGTACTCAAATTTTTGCCAAATATTAATAGATAATCTTAAAATAAAACAAATACTTAGAAACATTTAGAATTAACGATAAAAAATACGATAGTATACACCTCACTGAAATCCCGGATTTTGGTTTACTATCGAATATTGCTGAGTTTTTCCCCCAAGTGTAAATACACTCTTAAAGAGTCTCTCTACTGCAGATTACACAATAATTAGTTTGAAAATCATAATTCAGCTTTACATATGAACATCTAAAATCAATTTAAACCAATATTATATTTTACATGTTTTTATAATTGTTGCAAAAGATACCTGATTCATGTGATTTGTGAATACCTATGAACAATTTTTTTTAAATTTGACAAATGTTATACAATGTACGAGGAATGTGCAAGAAAATGAGAATTCTTCTTTGTTATTTTCAATCTTTAGACGTGTATTTTCAACATTAATGTAAGCCTATCATTCAATTACGTGGTCTGTCTAAACCAGTCAACCACTCTAACCAACTACCACATGTTACCACATGTTACCACATGTTACCATACTCATTTTGTCGAGCTTCAAAAGTCTGAAATTGTTTTTAGTGGGTTTGTCAAACAGCGCAATTGGAAATATCCTTTCTCATTTTTGAGTTATTGTACGCATTTTGTGCAAGGAAAGAAGAGACCTCAAATGTGGCTGCGTAACAAACTGATTAAGTGTCAGAAAAATGCTATCAGAAGGGTCAAATATGCACATCGAAATCGTTGAAAATTCACCAGCTTCCAAAAACCCGCCTATTCAGGCGTCCACATCAAAAGTACCCTGCTACGCCCCTGGGAGTGAGCATCCCCTGCCGCCGTGTGCTTCTTATGATCGGGAATTAACGGGGAAATCTGTCGTCAATTCAGTGTATAAATAATGGATTAACACTTGGTATGAAAAACAGTCAGCATATGACTCAATATGATAAGTTGTATTTGCTGACAAGGTCATTGTGTCAACCGTAGAACTTACGAAATGATGACTTTAAACGAAACTGCTGATACCCTTGTTTCATCAAGTACTTGGTCAATAATTGTCCTCAGTTTAGAAATTGTACATACGTATGGCATGCTCTAGCGAATCAAATGAGAGATGTAAACTCCATAAGCAGGTGATGATGGTAAATTGCATGGAACTCAAAGATACATTGATGCTGATGTGACAAATGAGGTGCCCCGCCCCGGGATATTTAATCGATGTTTATACTATTTTGGTTCCATAAAACTCTTACTAAGATTTGAATTCAAAATATCTTCTCCCACAGTGCAAAGCACGGAGGCATTACTGGTCCATGTCTGTGGTGATAAAGATTAAGAGGTTGATTGGTTGTCTTTTTTCATACAGGTAAAATAAAACTGAATCTAGGCAATATTATAACTAGAAAAAGAGTAGTATATAGCTAAGTTTGCTTTGTGTTACGGATTAAGACATACAAAAGTAGTACTTAGACAGGTCCTAAGATTGTGCCTAAAATATACTTATGACCCTACTTAGCAAGCTTTATGTTACGAGCCCCAGGTCTTTAAACTCATGTTGATGAAGAAATCATCTGAAGTGGTTAAAATCACATTGCATCCATGGCCAATCCAAAAGGTGTTAGTTCTATTTCATTGAATAAAATTGTGAAGCCATGTATAGAATGTACTCCCCGTCTTTAGACAGTGATAAGACATCTATACCTGAAGCTCGGTAATCTACTAAACCACTCTGCACCCTCCTAAATTGTCAGATATGCCATGAAATGATTTTAATTGCTCTCCTTTCAAAAAGTACAATGTCATCTATTGTATATTTCTTATGCACAAAACTGTATTTAAGCTGCCATCTCAAAATATAACAAAAAGTGTGTTCTGAAAATATTTTGAAATAAAAAATCAATATCTCTGTAAATATTACTCTTAGATCTGAAGTTGAAACCATGAAAAAGTTGTGTGCATTTACAAGTTAAATGCTGCAGTTGAAACAAGATCTGAAGATAAGGTATTCAATAGTAAAAATTGATTCTTTGTGTGTAAGAGAGAAAAATGATATGGAGATATTTTGCTAGTCCAAATAAGTCAGGCAACCCTGTCAATAGTTGCAAGTCGAACTACTAAGATTAAAAATGACTTTGAAAGAAAGAAATTATTGAAAACCGATACCTGCTTAGATACAATTCAGTTAATTTCAAAGGCAATATAAATTTTCTCTAATTAATTCAAGTGTTGTACGTGAATATATAGTAATCTTCAAATATCCCAGTGAATTTCTCAGAGAGGAACCAAATGAAAATGAATTCTTATCACTTGTGGTCTTTTGTTTTTGTATTTTTAAGTTTATTCGGTAAGTAATGCAATTATTCTGTTATCAACCCAGTGATTGCATTGTCAATATTTAAGAACTTATTTGCCGTTATTTTGAATGACACATTGCACAAATTTAAACATAATGTATTGCTATTGCTATTGCTCTCTCTCTCTCTCTCTCTCTCTCTCTCTCTCTCTCTCTCTCTCTCTCTCTCTCTCTCTCTCTCTCTCTCTCTCTCTCTCTTCATATTTTGGTTAATCATTTTTACATAAGGGTTTATTTGATAATAGGGTTTCCCATTGAAAATAAAATAAATGTACTGTCTGTTTGTTTAGAGAGAATAATATGAGTATAATTTACATTTTTCATCTCAATGAACGTGTTTAAATCAATATAAAAAAAAATTAACAGATGAGATGAAATGTGTTCTTTGAGAAAACTTTCAAAATCTTCTTTTCAAGAATATTAATAGCAAAGGCACGAATGATCATATTCATATGGAAGCATCCTCCAGTAGTACTGTAGATGATACTAATGGAAATTCTTTCCGAACTGTGTTTCAGGTCACTTGGCTTAATTGGTAATAAGATTTCTAACATATCTAATCACTTTTTTCATCGGTAATTAATTGTATTTGTACCTATATGCTATAATTCCATAATTTATACGTCCTTAACTATACAGATATTTTTTAAACACAGGATTGCTAAAATAAAAAAAACTGAAATCTTTCATTGCAATTTCTTTTTATGTATTAAACATGTACGTGCATATGTTTAATACTCAAAAATAATTATTCAGTTTCTTAGTCATTAAATGCCATTTTAAGGTTATTCATTTGGGATACAGTAGTGATAACTTCGGTTTCTTAATCTATGAAATTTTCATTTCAAAATGTTTGTATTGAATTTGTAAGGAGAACACAGTAAAAGTGGCACATTCTGTAGGATAGAAAATTGTTCAAAATTAACTGCCAACAAAGGACATGTAGACAACCTTACACAGAAGCATACATATGTATTTTGGATTGATTGTTTGGAAAGTTACAAACACTAAGTTAAGTAGCATAACATGTATGTTAATCCAACCGTTTACTTGCAGTACTTGCATGGGGAGTGTGGAGAGTGCTGTGAAATCCAAAATATAATCCCGGGGGATGTGGAAGAAGATTGGTGTGGAGATTATTGCTCATAGCATCAGGAGAACGGAATGCTGCAATGACATCACCAAGCGTGCATCTGAAACGGTTCGAAGTGACGTTTGTGGTGCTTGGTTCGAAGAATATATGTAAATATCATTAATTCATTGAATAGATGACGAGTAATTTTCTTGCATGTAATTCTCCAGCGGTGGTCATAGAACACAATATCACTTAAAAGATTTTTCACTTTCAGTTGTTCCTATCTGTGAAAAAAACTCATTAATGCGTTTTCTTGAATTTGTTCAATATAATTCATAATTAAATTGAAGAAGAATCTACATATGCTATATTTTGAGAAATCAAAATAGCAGGGTTAGGATTTTACTATCTTTAGGGAAATTTCAAACACAAATAGTTTTGAAATATTAAGAACATTATCATATTTCACAGGTATTACCACTCACACATGAATAAAATTCTTCTTCTTTCTTTTGCTGTATGGATCGTTTTCCCACTTGTTGTTCTTCTAGTACTGATTGGAATTGTAATAATCTACTGCAAGTGTCGCTCAACAAAGTAGTTTGAAGTGAGATCCAAGTAATTTAACATCCTTGAATAATCTTCCTTATCATATAATGAAGGATCGATTGAATCATGTGTAGTAACAAAAATTATAATTTTGAATATCATCTTCAACTATTTTAATCACTTTATCAGACGAAAAGGAAGAGAATTTGTTTTCTTTGATCCCAATGCATCACGCATATATCTGTTTTATAGTAGCTTAGTGGGTCATTAATAAATGAGTCCTTTATAATGTAACCATATTATTTTGTGTGTTGTTTTTAATAATAAAATTTATAAAAGATTTAGAGATTCGATGTGTTCCATATATTTGATTTGTTCATTATGTTGTTAAATGTTATATAAATTCACAATTAAAAGTCTAATTTAAACATCGCCAAAGTTAATCGAAAATATTCATACTTAGTTAGAGGTGCTGAAAACTAAATATGAAGATAATAAAAATAGCAGAGCTCATTTTCAGAAGTCCATTTAAGGACAGATGATACTAACAATTTTTTTCTTTGGAGGAGACTTAATATCATGTCACAAGTTTAGAAAAGGGGATAATTCTTTTTAAAAATTCTCCTAAGAACTGGAAAATGATATAGACTTGAAAAATATTAGTAATATTTCAGTGGAATTTCAAATATAGACAAAACACTCTCAGTAAAGGTTTACAGATGAAAATAAATTTCAGAAAAAGTTATGTTGGAGCTTAAAGTGTAATATAAACTTTAGAAAAATATACCAAGCCAGGTTAATTTTATTGGGAAAGACAAAATGGTAAAAATCAGCCTATGTGATATTGTTGATTTTTTGTCATTTTGTTTTTCCTCATAAAATTCACCCGGCTCGGTATATTTTTCCAAAGTTTATATTACACTTTTAGTACCAAGATAAGATATTCCGAAATTCACCTGTAAACCTTTACTGAATGTGATTTGTCTATATTTGCTTTTTTATTGAAATATTAATAATATTTTCCAAGTCTATTTCACTTTTCAGGTCTTAGGAGAAAAAATTCTAAGAATTATCCACTTTCATAAACTTGTGACATGATATTAAGTCTCCTCTAAAGAGAAAAATTGTTTGTATCATCTGTCCTTCAACAATTTTATAGCTTATCAAATTAACTAGGAGACATACTTCATAGCAGGCGATAGTGGTACATTGCTATATACGTAAGGTAATGAGACGGTAGAAATGTTGAAGTAATCATGTTAATAATTAAAAAAAATAGTTGTCAGTTTGCTATCAATTTCTTTCTATAGTCAAGAATACCAATATAAAACAGCACACTAGAATCTTTGTTTTTCATTTGAGTTCAGTGGGATATATCAAATCATCACATGAATTTAAATAAAAGTCGTTTATTCACAAAAAGTCGTTGATATACCTTTCAATATCGAATTGAAGGCAACAGCAAGACTTCTTTTCATGTAGATGTTTTTAAATACTAGTAATGAATATGAAAACAAAAACAAAACTGATTATAACGAATACAATTATAGTCTACATGTATTTGGAATATTAACGTATGGTTTGAAGACCTGTTCTCCGAAAAAAAAAAAAAACCTGTGTGTCTAATTCTTTATTGTCGAATTTGTGATGTTACTTCCTATTGTTTTGTAAGACACATCAACACATCATGCGTCAAAGGATAAAAAGAAACGTATTTTAAATTATTGGAATATATTACAAGGAATTATTGAAACCGGAACATATCATTGCGTTAAGTAAGCATAAAAATATAGGAGATCTATTGATAAAATCAAGTTTACAATGAATATGGAATCTCTTGTATGGGACTCCCGACTAGGCATATTTTTTTCCAGCACAGTTAAGGCTACACTAAAAAGACGGGACCTTATTTACAGTGTATACGGGAAATGTTTACTATTGGTGTCTAGCTACAGCTAGCTATCAGCTCTTCAAAACCACAAATGAAATTATTTCCTATTTTAACTGATGGGTAACTTTAGACTACATAAAAACTTCCCATTACATTCAGTTTTGCCGATACTAGCAGTTCAACCCCACAAAGTACCATACAAGAAAACAACAATTGTCGCCCGGGAAATTAATGAAGTAAACAATGAAAATTAGTCTTATGCGCCTGAATGATGGTGACTGAAGTCGAAGAGATTTACATAAAGCTTCTAATTAGATGAAAATCGAACTGTCTGCATAAAATTGACTAGAATCAGAAACATATAACACCTACAATCAAAAATACATTTGACCCAACGGATATAAAACACACTGTATATCTTGACATTTTATGCGAAAAGAAAAATTGAATGTTCTAAAAGAGGTACATGTCCTTTTGTGGACAGTAAATGATGAGCAATTTGAATAAAACATATGAACAAAATACAGTTTAAAAGATGTATATTATTAATGGAAATATATTGTGTATCTCGTCATTTATAAAGGGAAAACATTTTGACATGTAATCTTTTTAATGTATAGTTATCTATTAATTCTGAATAACCTCGAATAACCTCTCACATTTCAATCTCATACAGCAAACTTTAAACTTATACAGATGTATGTATAGAGCAGCCGGGTCCTCCGGGCTGCAATGAACGATGTATTGATCGCGCAATGCACATAAATGAGATATATTTGGAGATAATGAAGAGTACGTTCAAACTCAAAAGTACATTAAACAATACAAGATAGGAGCAGACACGGACATCCAAACCATCAGAGGTGGGATCAGGTGCCATAGAGTAGTATGTGTTCCCTGCTGACCAGTCACAACCGCCGTATGCTCCTGGTCATGATCGAGAAATAACCGAAAAATTTGTCGACAATTAAGTGTGTAAAAAATGAACTAACCATTAGTATGAAAAACGTCAGTGAGTATTTGACTCGCTGATAAATTGTATTTGCTGACAAAGTACGTCATTGTATCGACCATAGAACTTACGAAATGATGACTTAAAAGAATTTATAGGGATTGCTTTAATTCTTGCCTCAATTAATTATTCGATTATAATTTGGTTTTGGTCAGTTTCCGCTAATTTATGTACCGTATAGCAGGTACTAGGGTGCTAATTTTAACTTATTTTGTCGTTTTGAAGGTAGTCCGCAAAAATTTTAATCGCTAAAATAGTCAGTGCTCTTGCAAATTTTCAACTGCAAAGAGCTCAAACCCTTTGTCCACTAAAATAAATTACGCAAAAATTATTGGCTTACATTTGAGCTGGCAAAAGTCCAAATTTTACACCCGCCAAGAATACCCACTATACGGTATAATCGGCTTGAAATACAATTCATTTAGTCAAATTCTGACTGACTCTGTTTTAGTAGTTCTAAGCCCATTATTTAAACACTGGATTGTCGACGGATTTTCCCGTTATATCCTGGGTCCCTCTGCTCCCCCTCATCCTGCCTTCTAGGTATGCATAGATAATTCAATGTTCAGCAGAAAACTCTGGGTAATTAAAAAGCCTTTTTAGACCGTAGACTTTTAATCCTATTGTTTTAAAATGAATAGGAATAGGAATTAAATGAATAGGAAGAGTCGGTCATATTACAGTGTTTACTGTCAGAATTGTCACCTAGTGGACCTCTTCCTGGGTTGTCCTATCATTCAATCTATCTTTTGAATGGGCCGCCGAAGAAATTGATGCGCGGATCCTTTTCTTGGATATAAGAGTCCTATTGATATGTCAACGCAAACTGCTTGCCGTTGATAAAAAAATTTGTCCAGGACCATTTGCGCTTGCTCGCTTTATCGTTTGGATGTTTTGCAACAATTCACGTTTTTTTTTTCACCATTTATTTCTCTCGGAAACTATTTGAATATCCTTTTGAGTCTCCCTGGCCATGTAGGGTCCTGTTACCTTGATTTCATTTTTGTTTATTGTTTTTCTACTTTTTACGATTTTAGATTTTTTAAATGCTATTTCCGACGGGCGAAGGGAATTTCATCTGTTTTACCGAGATTTTTGACCCAGAATATTTTGAGCGCTTGCAGTTGTTCATATTGCAATTGGTTTGATTGATACCCACGAATATCATATTGTCTCTCATGGATCTTTACTTCATTCTGGTGGTCTTTCAGGTTTGTCAATTTACTTGTAATATTAAATATATTGTTCTTTCTGAGTATATTCATGCATTTTTTATTTAAGATTTCCTCATTTCTGCTACATTATAATCATTTAACAGATAATGTTTCGAGTGATATGTGATAAAATAGGTTATAGAAATGTAGACTGTAACTTCGTCTCTATGTTTGAGTCAGAATTTATTGGTGGAATGGTTTGGAACCCTTGAAACACTTTAAACCCTCTTTTTGGAAAGAGCAATCAGTCTTTTTGTGCAATTTGTCATGTTGAAGATTATTTCTTAGACATTCAAAGTTTTTAATACACAGTTTCCCCAATGTAAATGAAAGAAGCAACAAATCTCTTTAAAACCGTTTTCAATGGTAACGACAGAACAATCATATTTAACAATAAACAGATGCCTAGTTATTCTCTGGACAATGGTAGAGAGGCTTTGATGAGATGTAATAATGCAAAATGATGTTATCTGTGTCACCATAGCGAGATAATTGTCATGCATTTTATGTTTATGATAGCTTTGTACATTCTAGTTAAAAATATAGTTATAAACCGATACCTGCTTAGATACGCACAAGATTTAATCAAAAAGCCAATTGCATTTTCTTTAATTTGCTGTTTATCTTTGATGCATACACGTAACGTAAACTTCGAAAAGAGTACAAGTATTAACATTCGTAGGTGATTTTTTTCTGATCGACGAAGCCAAAATGAAGATGAATACTTATCACTTGTGCTTATTTGTCATTGCATTTATATGCTTATTCGGTAAGTAAGTTTCCTGATTACCTAGTTACATGTACCTAACGACCGTATTGCCGTTTTAATACAAAACTCCTTGTAAATCTGAAGATACAGATAATCCAATACCCAAAATCTTTAGGCAAGCTCTCTCTCTCTCTCTCTCTCTCTCTCTCTCTCTCTCTCTTCATTGCAAAACTATTTCATTTTCTTCCCAAATTGATTAATTTTTAATATGAAGAATAGCCTAATTAAAGCTTTTCCTATTAAAAAAAAATGTTGTCAACCTTTAATCTAAATATGGGTATATAGTGTCTATAAGATTGAAAAACAAATATTCATGCACCTACGCTATTAATTAATCTAAACAATTAAAGAGCTCTGATAATTTTTGGTAATTAAAGACTGGAATTCGATTGCATTGAGGTTTTTGTTGAAGTTATCCATATTGCAAGGAACAATGATACTTTTTTAATTCAAGTTAAAATATTTTTAATGTCAATAATTGAAGCTCACGCTGAAAATTTTATCTTTAGATGCATATATTTCTTTCAGATAAATTAATTTTCACATAACTTTGATTATAATATTTCTTGCTCTGAACTGGCCTCAACGGATCGGGAAAAACTTGAATGCACAATAATTTTTGGATTTTTTTTTTACCAGGAGCACATCTCAGATCAGGTCCGTACGTATATGAGGCAATTTCATTTGGAGGGCATATAATTATGATTCCATATTACTGCCTACTAATTTTCTTTTCTGTAGAATGCAAAAAAAGTCTAGGATGTTGACAATCTACCTCCAGTTTTAATACATGTATGTGAAAACTATCAAAGAATTTTTAATTTTTTTTATTTATCGTAAAGTATCCTTGCTGATAAATGTACGAACCTTCGTCAGTGCTTAGCATATTTGATCATATCTGCAAAATCGTTGCACTCTCTTCGAGAAAATTAGGACAACTAAAGGTTCTTCTGTCCTTATTTTCTCAGTCAGAAATTTCCAGTTCTGCGGCTAACTTAATTAGAAAATAATTTCACTCTATGTATCAAATCCATCATTTCCTACAATCATAAGAGATGTTAAAATATTTATTTTCCTTAGTCGATTATTCGACTGCATTCGGTCATCACAAGATAGTCGAATATTCGGAAAATTTTGTAAAATAGAAATTTATTTTAAAATTAACGGATTACTCATTAACTTTAAGAAAACAAATAGAGGGTCAAGCGAAGTACCATATTTTTATGAATTCGGTTACTTTTCATCAATATCAAGCTACATGATATAGTTCTATTAAATAGCTTTGTTTTGTACATTAATGATAGATAGCCGTAAAGCCAATTTCAATCAAAGTATTGACAGACCTGAAAGCCGGGCTTAATTGCTCGAGTATATTGTCTGTTCCGAAATTTGTACATATCTATTTTTTCTCCTTTTGGCAGCCCCAGATTTTT
Source organism: Saccostrea cuccullata (assembly GCF_032062105.1). Lineage (NCBI taxonomy): Eukaryota > Metazoa > Mollusca > Bivalvia > Ostreida > Ostreidae > Saccostrea > Saccostrea cuccullata. The sequence goes on along the minus strand of NW_026928079.1, from coordinate 16,362 downwards.
TGCCTGACGTCACGGCGTCAGGCTGTATAAGGATTGATAATTGCTTGATCCGAAACTAATAGATCATACCCAGAGAGCTAGATTTTGTGCAAGCTGATTTACATTGGAAATCTTTTACCTGCATTTTAAAAGAAACTTTTTTTCAGGGAAACAATGATTTTATTGATGCAAAATAATGCAGTATTTACTTTGTTTACTCTGTTTGCATGAAACAGATTATTCCATGTGATTTACCGTTTCAACGTGTCCGTGTATCTTTTTTTCTGCATTTCTATACTACTGGATCAGTCCATTTATGTTCTACAAAAGGGGCGAATCGCTCTTTTCGCTCCAAATGTCACGAGTAAGCGATCTTCGCGCCTTTTCTTGGATTGTTCTATTGTATGAATGGGGGTGCTAACTTCCATGGAATTAAATAAAGTTTGTTTTCCATATTTTAATGGACTAGTCCAATCACCACAAACGATCGACGCAGTTCAACCAGGTTCCAGACGATTTGACGAAAGAAATTACCTGTTCAAAATCTTGGATTTCTTTTCCACAAAGGCCTTAATGTTGGTTTTACCTATTTCGTTCTCAAAAAATTATAGTACCCACTTTTCAGAAAAAAAAGATCAATGAACACAAACTAAAACTGTTTACTTCATTGGAGAAAATGCTTTCCTACAACATATGTATTTAGTTATATCCATTCTCTAAAATGTTCACAATGAATGATTTGACAACAGATTTCAGAATAGGTGTAGCTTTAAATTTAGATCCAGGGGTAGATCAATCTACTTGCAGAAAAGTCAATCGCATCATCTCGGGTCTTTTCGTCAGAGGTCGAAAAACAAACTCGAATGTATCGACATCATCGGATGTTAAAAATTTATACATTTCCTGTTCATAGTAAAAACGGAGTTAGAAATCCCTTCTATAGTATATTTTAGATAATATCATTACATTGAATAAAGTTAACTCCATATTCCACAGAAAATACGTCTATATACATCATCCATGCTTTTATTTCAAAGTTTGTGAAAAGGGGGGGGTGTCATGGCGTATAAATCAACAATACATTTGTGGTCTCCTTCCCTAGATAAGGCCCGAGGAGTTGGACCGAGGAGTTGCGATTGGCAGAAAACCCACATACATTAACCATTCTGTTAACAACTCTTCAGAATCCAGCAAAGGCATCGTTCTTTTACAAGTTAAATAATTAAATTTTTTACAAGGTTATCAAATAAAAAGACATATTTCAAACACAAAAAAGTATTGCCCAAAAGGTTTATTCACTTCTCTTACAGATATTGATTGATTACGTCAGGCAAGCTTTTTGAAAAGCTGTTACTTGTAACAGGTAAAGTTTGAATAATTATGATTTATAACAATATCCCATATACCAGTTATCAAAATTAACAGTCCTGACCCCAAGAATGTTATGATTTTTCAATTTAATAAATAATATTTCCACGAAATTCTCGCATACCGGTATTTTCTATTCAATAAACATTTTTCTCATAATTTAAAATTTCAGTCTTGGAATAGTTAAAATAATGCATATGTGTATTTTAAAGACATTCCTTTAGTTTCAAACAAACAGTACTTTTATCGCCAACTACATGTAGAAACACTGATTCGTGCACATTGTCAAGCGACTTCACGCCTGTTAATTCTTAAAAGTCCAATTCACTATACTATGAATGCCAAAACTGTATGCTAAAAATCAAAATGGAATGAAACCACTAACACCAATTCGGCTAAAAACGATATGAAACATGAAACTCTTCAACAATTTCAACATTTCGAAAAGCCCGCGCTATTGAAAATAGCTTGCTTACAATGTACATTCAGCAGCTTATGTGTACAAATTGTTATATCACGATTATCCCAATAATGCAAAAATCTAATTTCTCTTTGATTTTAATTCTCAAGCAAAAATATTGACCATTAACTTTTCCAACGATGGGGATGTTAACAATATTTGTTTGAATATCGTCTCGCAATGGGACTATTTTGTTTATCGGAAGCGTCCGCTTTGACGCTGTTTGCTTTTTGGTTACTGTGCTATTTATAGTAAGACAGTCGATCATGATGGCTATAGCCAGGACTTTGCTTTCAGCAAAGCCCGGCTAAAAACCAATTCATTAAACAGCCATAGATCTGAATCAACCAAAGAATTTTTTTAGATCTGCAGTGTAACATGCAACAAACTTGTACGAATAGTCATTTTATAGAGCGTTTATACCTGCTTCTGATGCCAAATTGTATCGGAATCCCTTTAAATTTTGGGGGTTCAATGTTCGTAGTAAGCAAAAGTTGATCTGATTAACATGTTTAACTACGAACATATCAGCTTAGTTTCAATTATGTTTTAACTGCATATTCAGTCATTTTGTGTAATTTTTGTTGTATATAGTATACATTTACTTTTATATATATATATATATATATATATATATATATATATATATATATATATATATATATATATATATATATATATATATATATATATATATATATATATATATATATATATATATATGTATTAAATTTTGGCATGCATAAAATTTATGTTATATAACAAAAAACTTGTGCATGTTTGATTTTAACCTTGAACAATGGAGAGGACATACAGCTGTCCAATCCTTTTTTAATCATTTGTAAAAAAAAAAATATTGTTTAAAATTTATTCAGATGATTAAAAGAATACACTGTAAATATATTGACAAAAGAACTTCTTGGGGAAGTAGATTTGTAGATAAAAGTGACCATTAAGAACACTGGTCCTTTGTTAACAATGATGATTTCACAGTAGATACTAGAAGTAGAAATGTATATTAACCATTCTACCTGTAGGTTCAGAATCAAGATGTTGAAGCAGATCTTTTCTATTGTGTAACAGTCATTATTTAATTGTCTTGTAATTACACTTATCGCAATATTAGCGTTTGTTCTAGTGATTGTATAATCTCTTTGAAGAATCACAAAAGTAATGTACCAAAGGAAATTTGTAATTTAAAATAATCTACACTCTTTGTAAACAATCGTGATAGGGATACAATTAAAACCTGAAGATAATAATATCTCATCAGATATACATGTATTCTGAATGTTAAGATACAATCAAAGCAATAAGATTGTAGCAAGTATTTACAAAGAGTATCAACTCAATTTAAACGGATCACACAAGTAATAGATGTTCTAAATCTTATTTAGAAACTAGAGATACTGTGAGCAATGGGCTCACTAAATGATACCTGCCGCCTCCCATATGTGTATAAATGGCAGTGTTCATGTTTTGCTATGGGAAACCCAAAATATGTGTCGGATCAAAAAGTAAAAAAAGGAGGTCACAATGGCAATATGTAATAAAGATTCTGTGAAAGTTTCATCAAATTTCATTCAGTGGTATAAGAGGAGTTGCGGATAAGAGATGGGTACCCCAAAGCGTAACAGACGGACGGACGGAAAATTTTAACGATTACTATATACCCTCCCGCTTTTCAAGCGGGGGGTATAAAAAGGATGACTAACGTGATAAATAGACAAATCCACTTTATTTATTACACTAGTTAATTACTTCCACCCGAGTCTAATAGACTATATTTCCTACACTAGTTACTTCCACCCGACAGCAAAAGAGTCAACTTATGGAGCTGGGTTTTTTTTTACTTGTCAACTCTAATGAATATTTAATCCACGGTTTGCAAGCAAGCACGTAGTTTCAGGGGGATAGGGTTTGTATGTACCACCTCATTTCCGAACATAATATTTTACAGTTGATATTACATGTATAAACTAGTATGCCTTGTGAATGATCACTGAAAACCAGGTTGCCTCGCCCAGCAACAAACACATTTTTTTTCATGTAGGCACTCTGTGTCATAATTAATGAAACTGTTTATATACTAGAAAAAACCAAGAATAACTTATTTGAAACTTATAGACAAACATTGAGAAATTACGCCAACTTTCCCAATTCTAATAGATTATTTCAATGTCGTGGGTCTTTTTACTTGTCAAAAATACGATTTTTGGGTGTCCTGGGCCACTGCCGAAACCTATTGCCAGATGTTTTTGTCGTTGTGCGTCTTGCGTTAACATTTTGAACATTTTCAGCTTTTCTGAAACAGCTAAATCAATTTTTAAGAACATAGCATCTATGGGTGAAGAGGAACAGAAATTATGAATAACATCCCTTTATTTGGACACGAGGATGGGGCTTAAATCATCATATTATTGCAAACTTTAAAATCTTCTTCTTTGATCAGTCATTTGTTGGCATGATGGTAATTAACATTAAGGTATCTATTGTGAAATGCATGGGCCAAGGCTCAGGGATTCTGGTTCTTCTGGTGGTATATAAATCATACATGTATTGTGATTGTGCATTATTTTTCTGAAAATCTTCTTCTCGGCTCCTGGGTATTACATGTATGTAAAGAGACCAAGTCATAGTTCGAATTAACAAGAGTGCCTCGTCCTGAACTCCTCGGGGTCGGGTTTCTGGTGAAAGGGGGAACTCAATTGATTATACAATCTAAATGCATACTTTTTTTTTAAACTTCTCTAATCCTTTTTAAACACATCGCTCACCTGAGCACATGGGCTAGTTAAAAAAACACAAATTAAATTTTACTCAGTATTGAAAAGTTTGCTTGTTGGGGGAGGGGATTTGAATTTTTTTTTACTTGAAAATGTCACTATATCAATTAGGCACACATGTATAAATTCGCCATACTTGAGAATAAGATTTTTAAGATTTTTCCTGTATATTTCTATGTAAAGATTTGATTGTCCATTATGGCCCAACCTTACCCCAATGGGGTCATGACATGAACAAACTTGAATTAACTCTAAATTAGGATGTTTCCATACTGATATCCTCAATCATAGCTTTGCTGATCTTGAGAAGATTTTTCCTACATGTTCTTTGATCAGCCATTGTAGCCCCGCCCTACCCCGAGGGTCATGATTTGAACAAACTTGCTTTTACACTACCTGAGGATGCTTCTACAAGAGTTTCATCTTTCCTGGTCCAATGGTTCGGGAAAAGAAGACTTCAGAAAAATCCCTATATATTCCTATGTTAAACTTAGATCAGCCATTGAGGCCCCGCCCTCTCCCCGAATCATGGTAGAGAAAACTTGAAACTATACTACCTGAGGATGCTTCCACATGAGTTTCATCTTTCCTGGCCCAGTGGTTCTGGAGAAGATTTTTAAAAGATGCCATTAATTTTTCATTAATTCATCATTAGCTCCCCTTGAAAAAGGGCTTGGCCCTTCATTTGAAAAATCTTGAATTCCCTTTACCCAAGGATACATGTAATTTGTGCTAAGTTTGGTCAAAACTGGCCCAGTGGCTCTTGAGAATAAGATGAAAATGTAAAAAAGTTTAAAACGAAACGACGACAACGACGTCAACGAAGACAACAGACAAATTTTGATCAGAAAAGCTCACTTGAGCCGTCGGCTCAGGTGAGCTAAAAATGAAGTGAAGTGTATAACTATGATGACCCAGTAGTCAATTGTGTTGTTGTTCCATAAAGTTCATTGCATTGTCTGTCTTTTCAAGAAATTTCTATATATAATATTTATTACTGAGTTGATAATTATGCAAAAACATCTTTTTTTTAAATTTAGAATCAATTTGGAATGCATGCTCAATAGTTTTAGAATTTTAGAACATTTTCCTACATAACAATTATCTAAAAGTGCCTTCTGAACTTACTTTATTGTGAGTATGTGATAAACATTTATGATTGTGCATATATAATTGTTAACATACAAAGCAGACACAGAGTATTATGTACTTTCAGGGCTTGGAGAGGGAGGAGAGTGTTGCTCAATTCAAAATATAATCACGGGCGATGTGGAAGATGATTGGTGTAAAGATTACTGCTGTCACAGCGTTGGGAGAACGGAATGCTGCAGCGACATCTCCAAGCGTGCTTCTGAAACGGTTCGAAAGGACGTTTGTGGTGCTTGGCTCGAAGAATATGTAATAAACGAATCTTTTACAGATTATGACTGTTTAGCAATCTAATTAAAATGAGATCCTTTGATCTGCTCACAAACAATTGCCTCAACGTTCGTTTGTGAGCTTATCAAAGGATATAATTTAAATTAGTTTGGAATGTTTAGCTACTTAAACACGGGTTTCTCTGTGCTAAAGTAACTGTATTAGAATTAATATTTAAATTATAAGGATGAGTAAGTAAAACACACAAAATATCCTATTAGTAAACACAATGAATCTAGATATATGAATCCTATCTTCTTGTAACGATTATAAGCGTTTCAATCCAGTTTTAAGTCGACTGTAAATAAATACTTAGTAACTTTTAAATAGTGCTCTTTCTTAAAGTCCTCTTCCACAATTTTCTGCTTAGAAAGGGACAACAGTATAACCTGATTAATGAGGGGAAATATTTTTAAATTGATATGCATTGATTCAAAGATTCACTTATTATTATATTATATTATAGATTAGTATGTATGTAATTATGTAGAAATGCTTTGGATATTGATAAGAACAAAGCTTTTGTCTATGTATAACCACGTAGTTTGGGTCTAAAAGATGTGTCGTTGATCGGGCAAGAGGGAATGTTGGCAGGGGAAGTGAGTGGCGTCGTTGGCCGGAAGTAGTAGAGCCGTATTCCAAGGACTCTTCCCGATAACACATATAAAGGTCCAAAGTAACGAGTAATCTGGTTTCCGAGTTTATTAATGAACGCATGTAATTAAATGATGGACAACAATTTTAAGATTCAAGAAATACAAACGGGGAACACAGACGGAAGTGGCCAGTAATGCGTCGGGCCTCCGAACTGATAAGTAAAATTTGACAATGGTATTTATGAAAAAATGAACAATGAGTTAAAAATGACAGGTGTTGACAATGAGTTAAAGTGATACAGTAAAGAAATAATTAAATGCTTTGATGACATGGACATAAAGAAGGCCGATAATTGAATAATTACATGTTGTTTGTAAAAGTGATTAAAAAGTCCTTGGGCATAAACACCTTTAGTAGCTGACAAGTGTCACTCAGTAATTGAATTATCAATTAGTAACTTAGCTAAGAAAGATAGGAAAATTCCAATTTGTGAAAGGAAATAATTTCAGATTAGAAATGATATTAAAACAAAAATTAGATATAAACATTTAGAGTCCAAAATGAATTTAAAGTAAAACAGTCAATTTCACACGGTGATAGTTTCCCACCGGTCCGGGAAAAACACGTCCTCGTGTTTGGAATGGACTCAGGTCACCGGTAGTAGCGGCGGTCCCTGTTCTGATTGCGTCTGTGGTGTCTGCTACGATTCGGATTTAGTTCATTAAGTAAGTCGTCGATAACTTCGCGGTGTTGTTTTATGGCATGTTCTAAATCACAAGTTTGATGTCGTAGGTCTTCAATTTCTTCTTTTTGGTGTTTTATTTTTCGAATATTTCGACGATTAGCCTCACGTAAGTCATCTATAACCTCACAATGATTTGACCTGGCATATTCCAAGGCAGAATTTCGAGAACTTAAAGCAGTTATTTCTTCTTTATGGTTTTGAATTGTTTTTATGTGCTCAATATTTTCCCGAATTAAGTCTTGTATCCGATCAGAAGCCATTTTGATAATTTGGTCGGATCCGTTCAGTTGACTCTGCAGGTCTTCAACTTGGTGTTTCAAACGATTTTCTTGGATGTTTGTTTTCAGTTTAGATTGAAGTTCTGAGATTTCTTGTTTAGAAGTTTCTTGTAGCACAGAATTTTGAATCTTGGATGACTTCAATTCACTTTCTGTTTTCCTAAGTTTTGAAATTAATACTGAAAATTGGTTCCGAAAGTCTTTCACAGTTTCTCTTGTTTTGGCAAGCTCATGTTTTAGAACAGATGAAAAGTTCATGAACTTACGCAGGGCCGAATCTCTAATGTTGTGAAAGGGAAGTTCCTTAAGGAGCTGTTTTTGCTCGAAGTATTCTTGAATTCTGTGTCGGTCACGTACCTGATGCGACTTTGACTTCTGAGAGCTGTGAAAATTGCAGTTCTTGGCAAAGTGTCCAGGTCTGTGACATCTAAAGCACTTAGTGAAACGGTGTGGATGTTTTTCACTATTCGTTGTGGGGAAAGTCCGTGACGTCCAAGATGGTCGAAGTTGGAAGTTGTCCATCATCATGCTGAGAAGTCCACATAACGTGGAGAAACTCGCTTGGTTTAGGTACAGGATCAAACTACTGCAAAATATATGCAGCAGCCCCGGGCGTTGTTTTACCCTTAGGATATCTCCACCAATTATAACCACGTAGTTTGGGTCTAAAAGATGTGTCGTTGATCGGGCAAGAGGGAATGTTGGCAGGGGAAGTGAGTGGCGTCGTTGGCCGGAAGTAGTAGAGCCGTATTCCAAGGACTCTTCCCGATAACACATATAAAAGTCCAAAGTAACGAGTAATCTGGTTTCCGAGTTTATTAATGAACGCATGTAATTAAATGATGGACAACAATTTTAAGATTCAAGAAATACAAACGGGGAACACAGACGGAAGTGGCCAGTAATGCGTCGGGCCTCCGAACTGATAAGTAAAATTTGACAATGGTATTTATGAAAAAAATGAACAATGAGTTAAAAATGACAGGTGTTGACAATGAGTTAAAGTGATACAGTAAACAAATAATTAAATGCTTTGATGACATGGACATAAAGAAGGCCGATAATTGAATAATTACATGTTGTTTGTAAAAGTGATTAAAAAGTCCTTGGGCATAAACACCTTTAGTAGCTGACAAGTGTCACTCAGTAATTGAATTATCAATTAGTAACTTAGCTAAGAAAGATAGGAAAAATCCAATTTGTGAAAGGAAATAATTTCAGATTAGAAATGATATTAAAACAAAAATTAGATATAAACATTTAGAGTCCAAAATGAATTTAAAGTAAAACAGTCAATTTCACACGGTGATATATGCAAAAACTCGCCGTATACGAACGGTCATGAAATAAAATTGCAGTTACATTTACAAGATGATCTATCTTTTTCTTCGTTGAAGATGGGCTTGGGTCATAGGTTTCGTTGTGATTATTGTGGTTGTCATCGTAGGAATCTGTTGCTGCAAGAAATTTTGTTGCTAATAAGAAAATGTATGTATCCGAATGAATTTTCAGTTGAGTTCAGATTATATTACTTCTATATCAGAAAATAATTTCTTCTTAAAAGAAGGATGTTTTAACGATGTTGTAATTAATACAAACTTCTACTTTGCAGGTTTCAATGCCATAGTTACGAAGCAGATGATTATTACAGACGTGATTGCTGCAGTATTGTTCTCAAATATTCTTAGAGAAAAGAAAACATTATTTAAAGAATGCTTTTAAAATAAATTTTCAGAATGATATTCGATTTTGTTCCTTCAAAGCAGTTTATTTACAAATGAATCAGAAAGTATTTTCAAGTTTTATATTCCTTTTATACGGAAGCCCTGGAGGGACATTGACTTACTTGTTATGACTTATTTGTTATAACTTTTTTGTTTTGACTTATTTGTTTTGAGATTTTTTTTTTACTTCTAACTAAGTGTAGGTAAGCTATTGAGAACGATGAATTGTAGTTTTGTAGTTAAACGTACAAGAGTGATGTGATTACTAAATTTTCATCTGTTAATTACGGACGCCCTTGAGAGATATTGACTTATTCCTTATGTGTTTTGACTTATTTCTTATGTGTTTTAACTTATTTCTTATGTGTTTTGAATTAGTTCTTATGAATTAACTTTGAATTCTTGTTATTTTGAATTTGTTATGACAAGTTTAGTTTACAAAAAGTGGTGTGAAAGATGAAAACAACGTAATACTGTAGTTTCAGAAAAAAGTCCTTGAATTTATTACTAACGACAAAATGAAATACATAGTAGTGTTTGTCAGTTTGTCAATCATCATGCAAACTGGAAGTTATACATATAAGAATTACGTAATAACTTTTAGAAAATAAGAATTAAGTTATAACAACAAAAAGAATATTTACTTTAGAAATCACAACTGTACTAGACGTTAAACTACAATTTGATAATAAAAAAAACCACAGTTAAAATAGGACTAACTATCATTTTTATCAGAAAAGTAAGCCAAGCAACAGGTTTTCAATAGCTTCCCTACACTTGATTATAACTAGCTACGAAACATTAACAACAAATAAGTCAAAACAAAAAAGTAATAACAGATAAGTCATAACAAGTAAGACGATGTCCCTCCAGGGCTTCCGTACTTTTACCTTCCGTACTCTGAAATAATTTTTTTTTTAACTAATCTCCATAAATATAAATGATTGAACGTTTTTAAGTTTTTAAGTCCAAACTTTAAGTTTTAATGAAGATATTTATTAAAGATTAATTTTCTACGGTGAAAATTAAAATGACAACAAATTTTATCTGTTCGGTTAACCGGTTATTTGGACGGAAAAAAGTTTGCGACACACAGATTACAATTACATTGTATAAAACTGCTTAAATTATATATGCATTGTAAAAAAAAAAAAAACGTCAAATTTCGATTCTTATTAGCCAAACAGCTAGATGTCATTCGCCGAATTACAATTTTGATTTCATTTTTTGATTCACTAAGTCTACGTGTTTTTATACAACCGTATATAAAAAGTTATTTATTAATTAATTTATTGTTAAAGACATTTATTCAGTTTATCAAATTTCACTTGTATGACGGTTTTTATAGATTGCACTTAGATGTACATGTATATAATCTAAAATAGATATCATGGAGAATTTCCAATAATTATCAAGAAATATACGGAAATGAAGAACAGTAGTTTTGAAGTCAATTCAAACGATACAAATCAGGGGCATAGCAAACATTGCAAGCCTCTAAAACTTAAAAGAGTTGGGATCAGGTGTCACTGAGGAGTGAGCATCCCTTGCCGAACGGTCACACCCACCATATGTTCCTTGATATGATCGGAAAATAAGGGGAAAAATTGTCGACAATTCAGTGTGTTAAATAATTAAGTAATAATTGGTATGAAAAATGTCGGAATGTTTGACTAAATGATAGACTGTTTTGCTGACAAGGTCATTGTATCGGTGTGTCAGGTCATTTCTCTCTTAAATTTTTTCTCTCCCAGGTGATTTCTCTCTCCTACCATTTCACGGTAGGTCATTTCACGGTAGGTCATTTCTCTCTCCTTCCTGGGTCATTTCACCCCATTTTTCATCTGGTCATATAATTATTTACATTTCCATTCTTGTGTTATTAACTTTTGTCTCGTAAAATAAATGAATTTTATCAATTTATGAACAATAAAATTCGAACGAAAGAATGTATCGGAATTTTTTTTACAGTGGAAAATTTAATATTTGATATTAATGAAAATAAATTGATACCATTGTCCAGCCCTTGCTACGTGGAGGCCTCCTCTGTTAAGGGTAATAATTTTGAAAGAAAAATTTAAACTCAATTTAAATAGATTTATTTGTTAAAAGAATTAATTTTTACCATAGCCGATGATGAAGTTTTGTCTATAATCTGAATATTATATAGATACTGATTAAACTCGAATTTTAGAAATATAATACAAAAAAATGTTGCTTTTATTGATTGATTTTGTTTGGCGATACAAATACGTTGGAATAAAAATAAAACAGTTTTAAATTATAATATGTCAATTTTTATCTAAGAGAAAAAAAGGGAGAAAATAGACATGACATAGAATAATAGCTGCAGAACATGGCTCTCCGGAAAGATTTTTTTTGACAGACCGGTTCAATACTTTTTCTCTTTGGAAAACTACAGTTCTGCAGCTAAAAATAGATAATTTTTAGAAAACAAAGGATACTTCAAAAAATAAATTATGAAACCAGATACACAAGTAAAAGTACGTAAATATTTACCAATATTTATTTTGAATTCAATAATTGTATATTTTAAAACTATAATAATAAGAACACGAAGAAAATAATGACGGTAAAATGCTATCAATATGAAAAAACCTAAAATGCAATATTTTCAAAGTATACAAGATTGACAAAGTAGCCAAACCACATGAATTAACGGGAATGTAAACGGAAAAAAATATCTCTTGAAAATGAATTATAAGACATCGAAAAGGAACTTATTCGGTGTGGCAATAGACACCTCCACAACTTACGCCGGAAATGGCTAGTAAATTTTAATATGTTTAAAGTGGAGTTTTATGAAGAGACTTACTTTTACATTCGACAGCTTACTTGGACATTTAAACCTGCGTCATGTACGGAGGTACGGAATTGAAAAAAGAAAATAGAAAACATCTCACGAGGTGAAAGTTATTGTATTCGGGGCTTAGAAATAATTTATTAAACAAAAAATTATAATTGATGGTAAATTACATTTTTTGGATACTTTATTGACGAGAATTAATATATCCTTTTATTTTAAATAATTTAAGAAATGAAATTATAACTGAATAAAGAAGAAGACACATTTCGGTGGGAAAACTCGGCAGAAGTTAGTCAAGACTTGAAGGGGGGGGGGGTGTTGAGGGTAGGAATATTGCCGTTTTCGTCCTAGACAACGTATTATGATCTTTGAAATAGCCCGTTATTATCTTTTTGTTAAATATTAAGATCAATATTTTTTCACAAAAGAGCTCCCGCATATTTTCCTGGTGTAAAAGTAAGCCGTCAACTGTAAAAGTCAGTGTCTTCGCAAAAGTCCAGTACTAATATATTGCACCATTAAAACGATTCTTACTTGTATGAATCTAATGTAAGAAAAATTATTTAAACCCACCTCCCTTTTTAATATAATGTAATCTGCTGTGTTTACCACAATATTTTATGAAATAGAGAATACATTATCAGGACTGTATAAAATTTTGTTCAGGACTTGTAATATCTTAATAATCTAAGTAGATGTCAAATAATCTACTGTCTCTAAAAGTTTACAATCTTGGATTCAATTTAAAAAATCATCTCATTTTTATACGTATTTTATCCATGGCATTCAGTTTCAATTGTAATACCAGAGATAATAAATTTTAAGCACAAACAAAAATATTCCAACTATAACATAAACTTGAACTAGCTTTTTGGAAGGGCAAAGACATATGACTCGATCTCATGTTAGCTAAAATGATCTTTCGACTGTTCAGTACTTCCGTTTTATTATTAAGGAGACATTTATGAGGTCTTTTACATGTATGCACATAGATATTTACGCAAGAGAAAATAATGCAGAAAAATGTTTGTAACAATCGGGACATTTTAAATTAAAAATCCATGCATCATATCACTACATTAATTTTACGTTCTTATAATAAACATGTTAATGTTGGGGGGGGGGGGGGGCTGCCACTGTTGCACAGAGAAAACATATGTAATTTGGGGAAAAATTAATTCTAAAAAGTTAAAATTTACTTGATTGTGAAAATGCATACATTTAGGATTAGTCATCTTGCCTAAAATTGTGATCGCTAGGAAGTATTACAGTAAATGTAAATGAGTTTTTATTCAATGTAATAACAAGTGGGAACAAATTCTTATTTATATAATAATCTGACTGAACACATCTTTGTAAAAGTTGACATTTTTTTTGTCTAAAGACTAAAGGAGATATTTTGTTGTCAATCTGTGAAATCGACAATTTACGCATAAACATATGCACCCAGCATGATGATAAAAAAACCACCTTGTAGGGTACCATAAAACCGCAAGACAGCAATTACGAATTCTAACAATTATTTATTTATTCCTGATAAAGTCCATCAACGACAGATGACAGGACAATAAACAAATTCACTGTAGGTCTAATTGATAATGAATTTACTTGTTAAAGAAAGAATATTAAAATAAAATAATTCTATTATCGCATTTAAAGTTATTCTATATTCCATTATAGCTGCAGAACTGTAGGTCTCCGATTTTTTTTTTTTTTTTTTTTTTTTTTTTTGACAGACCGCACTGTCAATACATATTTTTCAGAGGGCTACAGTTCTGCACCTAATTCCATTAGAAAGAAAGACAGTAAGTCTTAGCTATAGAATTAATGAAGAAAAATAAATAATCGTGTGCCTCTGTCCTTTGGAAAAGCTAGTTCAAGATTGTATAAATTGATTAATTAATACAAAAAATTATTAAATAAAGGAATGAATTAAATTATAAAAGAATTTTAAAAAAAATAATTAATCAAATAAATGAGTGAATGCATAAATGTTTAAATTATGAATAAAATAAACAATAAATGTGTGAAGACATAAATAAATAAAAAATACATTTGTGAATTAATAAATAAATATATAAATAAGATGAAATAAAATAAATAAAGTTAGCGTTAAATTCAGCGTTGTAATTAACAAAACGTAATAAAATTAAACTTATTACACTATAATTTTTGTGTTGGAGTGAAATGACCTAGGTTGTGGAGAGAAATGACCTGGGTAATGGAGGGAAATGACCCAGGAGAGAGATGACTTGGGCGGAAATGACCTAGGCGGAGCAGGTACTGGGGAGAAATGACCCGGATTCATTGTATCGAATCAACTGAGAGAAATTAACCCCGAATGCAGGTGATAAGAGCTCATGACTGTATAAATAACAGACTTTAACGATTGAAAAGTTAAATTTCATCACGTTTTATCATAAAGCTTGGTTGTTTGGTTAGAAGAGAAATCTTTCTTTTAAATTAGATATGCTTTATGCATACATTTCCCAAAATTAGAATAATTTCTAGAAATATCATGTAGCTAAATGTGGCTAAAACCTAAAACCAACGTTTCCTTATGATGAAACAAACAATAATTTAAAACATTTTTGTGACGTCATCTTTTGTTAAACGCCTAAAGGTGTTTAATAAGTTACTACTTATTAACATCCAGATGAGAACAAAGGGCAAGACAAATAAACAGCACTAAAACGCAATGATAAATCAAACACTATTAAATATGAACCGTGTTGGAAATCAGTAGCATAAATTATAAATATTTCACTAAAAATCTTATTGAAATGGCACAAATTATCCATAGTTAAATCAAAAAACTTTATTAAAAATTATTTATGTAAATAAAACATATTACTTATGGATATTTTTAAACCTACAGTCAAAGTCTCATAAAACTATTTATAAACAGGGAGAACATATATTAGTAAAACATATTTTAACAGAAATTGAAATAATATTCCGAAATTTTAAAGGATTTTTATGTCGATAATGATCTGAATCAATTTAATTTTGATCAGAATTGGTCCATATATTACAAATATTATTTGCCCTAAAATTTCTCAATTTTATTCCAATTCCTTTTTTTTTTAAATGATTGACTAACATAGTTGTGACTTGTTTTAATGATTTTAACCATAGGTTTAAAAATATATATTCATAAATAATGTGTATCATTTTCATTAATATTTTTTTATTTAAAAATATTATGTATTCATTTACACCAAATGTTAACCCCTAAAGCACCCGCACCTTATTTGCAAAATTAAAAAATATATATATTTTTTGCTTGATCATATAAACTAATTAAGAGCTAAAAACGGCCTTTCAATGATGAAACCATAGCTTTAAAAGGATGTCTGAAAGATCAATTAAATAAATAAAATTCTTACGAAGATGTGCTGAAATTTAAGATAACAAAAGTATAAAATGCATTCAAAATGTTATCATTTATTCATATCAAAACCCCAACCTGTATATTTTTTTTCCTTTCGGTATATGCATGTGTAATCGTTCTTGATGACCCGTTTCATTAAATTCCTTTTTGTATATAACTTTCTTTGTATTGAAACTATTGAATAATCGTTAAAAAATTTCAAGCTTATTAAATTACTAGTTATATGCATGTATAACTAAAAATGATATTTTTTAGTTGATACATTTTTTTAAATAACAATAGAAAAACTCAAAGCAATAAACAATCACACTTGGTCAGGCAATAAATATTTTGTTGAAAGTGTGCAAACCATTTAAGTATCATCTTGGTCTCAGTCTACGTGATTTGATCATATCTTGTCGAGAGCATTAAACAAGAAATCAAATTGCGTTTGCTTTCTTTAACTTCATTAAAAAATTTAAAAAAAAATAAACAAATACATTAATACTTTTCAAGCACATAAATGTTCGGGCATTTTGCAGTTACGAGGCCTTGTTTTACATAAAATACCAGTAACAATCTCTCTCTCTCTCAAAATTATTTATTTTTTCAGCAGAAAGATTTATGTTAATGTTAAAACACCAATCAGTAGCTTGCAAAAAATCCCACCAATAAAATCGAATATATTTTTGTGTCTATACATGTACATGTATTGATGAACGTCTTCCGTAATTCAACATTGATATATAGCTACATATATACAGCAGATTATAAACAGCAGATGGGCGCTTCTTAGGTTTCCATTA
>NW_026928078.1:0-33368 GCF_032062105.1 Saccostrea cuccullata | reverse complement strand
CATAACACAGGGCTAAAATAACCCTATTAACAGTTTTTTTCTCTATACTTAATTTAAAAAAATCTTTTATCAGGTTTTCAATGATAATTAAACTTCTTAGTAATTAATATCTAAAACGTTTCAAAGAAAATAAAAGCAAAAAATAATATTAGCTGAAAATATTAACTGACCAAAAGCTGAGTTTTGTTGTGCTGTGTTAAGATAATCCACTGTAATTTTGCAGTCTGGCACATTATCTGAATTCATTAATTATGATCTTATATAATGGCTAGTAACTTGCAGTAACACGGTCAGTCTTTTTATGTTGTGTGTCCTTACTTGTTGTAATGCACAGGTTTGTTGTGTTGAAGGAACTCCATCATATTCTTTATTTTTATGATCATACTTTAAAAAAAAAATAACATCAATAATAATTGTAAATGTTATCAATTTATTTTTAAAATAATTCTTCATTTATCACTCAAATAATGAGCGAAATGGGTTTTCATTTAATTTTTTATCATTAGTTTCACACTCAACGATTACATAACATGAGAGTTAATTTTTTTTACCAACCCGAGAGATCAGGGTTTCTCTAAAGTAAGGTTAGTCTTGTTCCCATCCGAGAGATAAGAGTTAGTCTTGTATTCACCCTAGAGATTAGGGTTAGTCTTCTAACTACTCGAGTTAAAGGTAAGTCTTTCACCCATTCTAGAGATTAGGGTTAGTCTTGTATCCACCCGAGAATTTAGAGTTAATGTTTTTACTGACTCGATAAATGAGGGCCAAACAAGAACAGCTGAAGAAGTCTGTGAGCCAATGCTCACTAGTACCCTAACAAAAAAACTATAGTTAACTATAGTTTACTATAGTTAACTATAGTTTACTATAGTTAACTGTAGTAAATCAAAGTGTCCAAGTTTTCGCCAAAGTTTTTCAAAGTGTCCAAGTTTTCGCCAAAGTTTTTCAAAGTGTCAAAGTTTTCGCCAAAGTTTTTTAAAAGTGTCAAAGTTTTCGCCAAAGTTTTTCAAAGTGTCAAAGTTTACGCCAAAGTTTTTCAAAGTGTCAAAGTTTTCGTCAAAGTTTTTCAAAGTGTCAAAGTTTTCGCCAAAGTTTTTCATAGTATCAAAGTTTTCGATAAAGTTTTTCAGAGTGTCAAAGTTTTTGCCAAAGTTTTTCAAAGTGTCAAAGTTTTTCAAAGTGTTGAGGTTTTCGATCAACTTTTTCAAAGTGTTAAAGTTTTCGATAAAGTTTTTCAAAGTGTCCAAGTTTTTGATAAAGTTTTTCAAGGTGTCCAAGTTTTCGATGAAGTTTTTCAAAGTATCCAAGTTTTCGCTCAAGTTTTTCAAAGTGTCATGGTTTTCGCTTAAGTTTTTCAAAGTGTCAAAGTTTTCGTCAAAGTTTTTCAACGTATCCAAGTTTTCGCTAAAGTTTTTCAAAGTATCCAAGTTTTCGCTAAAGTTTTTCAAAGTGTCATGGTTTTCGCTTAAGTTTTTCAAAGTGTCAAAGTTTTTGTCAAAGTTTTTCAAAGTGTCAAAGTTTTCGCCAAAGTTTTTCATAGTATCAAATTTTTCGATAAAGTTTTTCAGAGTGTCAAAGTTTTCGATAAAGTTTTTCAAAGTGTTGAGGTTTTCGATAAACTTTTTCAAAGTGTCGAGGTTTTCGATAAACTTTTAATAAGTGTCAAAGTTTTCCATAAAGCTTTTTCAAAGTGTCCAAGTTTTCGATAAAGTTTTTCAAAGTGTCCAAGTTTTGATAAAGTTTTTCAAAGTGTTCAAGTTTTCGATTAAGTTTTTCAAATTGTCAAAGTTTTTTAAAGTGTCAAAGTTTTCGCCAAAGTCTTTCAAAGTGTCAAAGTTTTCGCCAAAGTTTTTCAAAGTGTCAAAGTTTTCGCCAAAGTTTTTCAAAGTGTCAAAGTTTTCGCCAAAGTTTTTCAAAGTTTTCGCCAAAGTTTTTCAAAGTTTTCAAAGTGTCAAAGTTATAACTATAGTTAACTATAGTAAACTATAGTTAACTATAGTATTGTTTTATTAGGGCAATATCCCCACTTTGATGTGAATATACACTATCATGTTAAAGTACAAAAGTTTAGTTTCAGGCAGATGCATGGATAAATATGAAGTTAATATTAAATTCATATACAAATAAATCCCACCATGTGACATGCCTCAACAAAGTATGTGCTAAGATTTCAAGCATCTGTAACGAGTAGTTGCTGAGAAAACTGCGACGAAAAACAGGTTTTAAAAAGGGGTAAAAACAGTATACACCCCACAGGCACCTGTTTCGTATACAAGGAGACCCCTATTTATTTTTACCACAAGGTACCTAACTTATTTTCAGGCACCCTCACTTCAAGCTTGTATTTTGTTAATATATCAGTCATTAACCTACTTTACCATATCATTCGCTTCAAGAGACTATTTTCTTGTCAATCAAATCGTTTCTGACGTCTCAGGTCGAACCTCTTTATTGTAATCTACTCATTTATTCCTGAATACATTTTAAGACTTTTATCGAGATACAACTGCCGGTTGGGGTAGGGTAAAACCAGAGGCTTCCGAGTATTCCATTCCGAGGTCTCTGGTTTTATCCTTCATTTGTTACCCAAACTGTAAATTCTGTATAGAACTTGCCCTTGGTGTATATATCAACGTATAGAAAGCTTCACTTACCTTTGAACTCTGTCGACTCCACTGACAATACATGTACAAGTGGAGACTTCTTGCTGCTATGATAGCGTGGATAACTTTCTTCAGACTAATATCGGAAATCATGTGTTAAATCATAAAAAAATACTTTATTGAATTCGAGAAAAAAAAAACTCATGACTCAGTGTAATTTAAGAATTAGTAAATGTCATAACTGAAGTCAATTTGTGAAATTTAACTCGATTTTCCTTGACGTCACGGGATCGAATCCCTCTTTGGGAGGTGAAGACCGGTCCTTCAGGTAAGACCGTATAAACCGAGGACGCTTGTTGCAGTTTTGTCGCAGTGGGATTCGAACCCGCGACGTAAGGATCGACTCACGCCTTCAACTGGACATTTAAATACATCGACGACGTTTGTCACTTAACTATGAGTCGCCCGCTTGGCGCAATGGTTAGAGCGTCTGTAATAGAGTCGTGAAGTAAGGGGTCAATCCTTACGTCGTGGGTTCGAATCCAATTCCGGGACGTGGAGACCGGTTCTTCCAATGAGAACATATAACCGAGGTCCGCTCCTGTGTCGCAGTAGGTGCTGGCACGAAAAAGATCCACCAGTGCTCAAGCCCTGACTGCCGAGTATATGACAAAATTTTTAGCTCTCCACTGGCAAGTGGTGGCGTCTCAATATGAGTGAGTTGATGACCCAACAATATCAGCGGTTTCGCTCGAGTCATCATTTCGTAAGTTTTATGGTCGATACAATTGACCTTGTCAGCAAATACAATTTACCATTGAGTGCAATGCTGACGGACGTTTGTCATACTTATTCTTAGGTCATTATTTACACACTGAATTGTCAACTGATTTTCCCGTTATTACTCTGTCATGACAAGGACCACACGGCAGTAGTAACCGATCGGCAGGGGTTGATTACTTCTCAATGGTTGGGGATACTCACTCCTCATGATCCCACCACTGATCTTATTGAGGTCCGTGTTTGCTTCGCTTCTATTTCGTATTCTAAATCTATTCATTTTTTTTTTATTTTGAATTTTGCTTTCTTTTAGCTAAATTTTATTGATTAAGAAGAATAGATTTAGAGAGGATACAAACATGGGGCAAGATAAAAGGGGGAAGATTATGCTAAGCATTGATAAAGACACGGCTTGTAAATACAGCTGTTGCACAAATTTTATGACAACGTTTTTGAAGAAAATAAAAATGTGAAAAGTTTATAGATGAAACAGGTAAGACAGAAGGGTGGGTTTTGAAATTAAATGAAGGAAACAATAAAAATTAGTTATTACCTGTAAATACTATTCTGGACAGATCTGCAACAATATCACTCCTTACAAATTCACAATGACATGGTCTTGAGATATGCTGGTTACTTAACCAATTAAACCACAGGTTTATCAGTTAAATTTCTTAAAGCCATATATATGGCGTATGTACAATGAAAATTATTAGACTAAAATTATAAGAACTTATTATTTGCATCATTACTTCATATAAAGATAGAACTTTTCCGTAAATTACAAAATCTAAGTCAATTGCGTTATAAAGATATCACAATTTAACGAGGCCCGATCTAGTTGAAAATTACGAAAACGGAATGATAAAAAATTTTAATTCTTGGAAATATATTTTTATGTTTTATGCTTAGAAAAATTAGAATGAAATGTTGTTACCTTGCCTTTATTGTAGTCAATGGCTCTTTCAAGATATGGACCATTTGTCGTGTTTTTATACCCAATTACAAACTAAAACTCTTCAATAAACAAAGAAATTTACAAATTAAAAAAAGTACATGATGAAATTCTTTGTTTTTTACATATATCATGCAATTTTCATTCTTCTTATAAAAAATGAAAAGAAACTTGGAGGTAGCCTTTATTGCAGTGAAAAGGGGGCATGTCAAAACACAAAATTACAAAATTTGGATTTACTCTACCTAACGTTGTATTTTATAGGTCGCAATGGGTTTACATAACACCAACAAACGATTGCAATACTGTATTAGTTTCAAAAAAATAAATAATTCTTACATTATGAAATAATTTTCTCATCATGCTTTATTTTTATCTTAACACGCGAAGTTGTTTTACGTGCAAAAAAGGAAGGGGGGGGGGGGGGTTAAAGGCGAATATTTAAAAAAAATACGATTTTTACTAATAGAAAAATAAGATATTTCGGAGGTTGCATTTAAATGATTTATAGACTTTTATTTTTTAAAACTGAAGATAATCCATGCATATTTAAGTCCGCAATAAAAAGAGTATGTATAAACACTTCAACATGTTCAAAGAGAAAGACTAAAATCGTTTACTTTTGATTGCAGTGTTTGTTTTTAGCTCACCTGAGCCGAAGGCTCAAGTGAGCTTTTCTGATCACATTTTGTCCGTCGTCCGTCCGTCCGTCTGTCTGTCCGTCCGTCTGTCCGTCTGTCTGTCCGTCTGTAAACTTTTCACATTTTTGACTTCTTCTCAAGAACCACTTAGCCAATTTTGATCAAACTTGGTACAAAGCATCCTTGGGTGAAGGGGAATTTAAATTGTAAAAATGAAGGGCCAAGTCCCATCACAAGGGGAGATAATCAAAAAACGACAAAAAAAGGGTGGGGTTATTAAAAAATCTTCTTCTCAAGAACCACTGGGCCAGAAAAGCTGAAACTTATGTGGAAGCATCCTGGGGTAGTGTAGATTATAAATTGTTAAAATCATGACCCCCGGGGATAGGGTGGGGCCACAATGGGGAATCAAAGTTTTACATAGAAATATATGAGAAAAATCTTTAAAAATCTTCTTCTCAAGAACCACTGGGCCAGAAATGCTGAAACTTATGTGGAAGCATCCTGGGGTAGTGTAGATTCTAAATTGTAAAAATCATGACCCCCGGGGGAAGGGCGGGGCCACAACAGGGAATCAAAGTTTTACATTGAAACATATAGGGAAAATCTTTAAAAATCTTCTTCTAAAGAACCACTGTTTCATAAAAGCTGAAACTTATGTGGAAGCATCCTTTGGTAGTGTAGATTCTAAATTGTTGAAATCATGACCCCCGGGGGTAGGGCGGGGCCACAACAGGGAATCCAAGTTTTTCATTGAAATATGTAGAAACAATTCTTTAACAATCTTTTTCTCAAAAGCCAATGGGCCAGAAAATCTTAAACTTATGTGGAAGCATCCTTGGAAAGTTTAAATTCTAATTTATTTAAACTATGAGACCTGTGGCCGTGGGTAGGACGCTGTTTTTTCTTTTGATTTTTTTTCGATCGGGCTCGACATTCCGAATATTACAACATACGAAATCAGAACGAGGCTCTTTGTTTATGGCCACGTTGCGTTGGGCGAAAGACAGTTATCAAAGACATATCCAGATTTAACTCTAATTAAGATACCTGGTTTGTTTTCGTTCATTAGTAGAGGTAATATTTTAAAACATGCATGAAACATCGAAGCGATTCAATGCGTTGCGATGTGTTCATTTGCGTACGGTATTTGAGTTGATTAAACTGTTTGAAGCTTTTTCCATTTTGCAAATTTATTATGAATTCAACAATTATTCTGCAATCAGTATCGCCGATTAAGTCTGACGTGTGATGGTTTTATATACGAAACTATTCATATAACGTCATGTTTGTGCAGATATGATCATACCTATCTTTATTCAGAAAGCTTAAGAAAATACGATGCACAATGGACATGATGGAAACTCGCAGTCCTAGATATATAGGACGATGTCTAGGATACGGCAAAACAATTTAGAATACAAGATTAATATTTTTATTGATGAATAATAATCGAAATGTCTAGGTTGAGGGAAAAAAGTAAAAGCAAGGAAAAAGAGAAGCATGATATGAGCAATGTAGTAATGCAGGCAGTACATATTATTTGAAGTACATTACCATGCCATAGTCTTCTAGCCCCAGGATCATGAAATAGATGTAGACTTAAGTATAATTTTCATCAGCTTGTAGAATGTTTATTAACTAATAACTATGTAATTTATTAATCTAAAAACTTGCAAATAACACTTGTATGGATTTATACTAAAACATAATTTAATTTTAATCTCTTTGGCCTCCACAACATTGATAGATTTTGACTTAAACCAAAGAGGTGTCTTGAATCATGATCCAGGGGCCTGTCTGAATTAAAAATAAAAAGACTGATTAAGTGAATGTGTTGTGTTGTTTTGTTGCCTGATTATAATGTTATATTCGCAGGGATTAATTTAGGTTTTGGGGAAATTACCCTTTCTGGAGAAATTGGGAAAATCGGCTGGGGTCTGGGCACCAGTCCAGCTGGTGCAGGGAGACACCCCCGGCCCATGATATCTTGGCCCAATGACAGGTTTAGGGTCTGCTCATCTAACTTCCATTGAACATTGTCTCGGTCATTTCATATGAAAACGTTCACAAAGGTTATACATTTGTAAGTTATGCTTTCAACCACATTGTACATAAAGAAAATTCATTCCATGTCA
Source organism: Saccostrea cuccullata (assembly GCF_032062105.1). Taxonomy (NCBI): domain Eukaryota; kingdom Metazoa; phylum Mollusca; class Bivalvia; order Ostreida; family Ostreidae; genus Saccostrea; species Saccostrea cuccullata. The sequence continues at coordinate 26,251 of NW_026928078.1, read as the reverse complement.
AAATTTAAAAAAAAAAAAAAAAAAAAGTTACATGTAGTCCATTCCTTTTCACAGATCATAGACCCATGTCATATGTTTCCAATCCTCAGAGGAACAATGCAAAGTGATACGATAAGATACAACATTTATTTGGATTTTAGATTATGAATATATTTTAAATATAAAATGGTATGAAAAAATTCCTACTGTGTTGAAATAGTATTACTTACCATATATATATTGCGCATTTCCCCATGACAAAGATGCAAATTAAGGACTAAAAAGAATTTATTTAGTTTCAAAAATAAACAAATCATTTTTCATAGACCCCCCTGCCTTATTTGATTTTAAAAATATCATTGTCTGAAAGAATAAGTTATCTTTTGATTATTATTATTAATAAAACCAATTCAGACATTGATTTAATTTTTTCTATCACAAGTTTGCTTGGGCCGAGTTGTGTATGGGCCGACGTATCGATAATTTTGGGCCTAGACGTCTATCTACCGCCCTGCGGGGGGTGGGGGGGTGGGCAATTGAACTTAAGCATCTTTTTGACCATTTAATGTGCATAAAATAGCAAAGTAAAACCTATTTCACACTTTCTGATAATCATGTTGATTTCTACTTCCCCCCCCCCCCCCCCCCCCAGTTTTTATAAAGAAAAGAACTATTTAAGCTTTTCATTATTGTAAGGGGAAATTTTTATTCATTAAAAAGCTTAAAGGGGGAAATGGGATGTTCATGTGGTGAGAAAACCCAAATATTGGTAGTAAATATGCCCTAGATTAATCCCTGTTTTGTAACAACAAATTATCTTGATGGGAAAGTGTATGCCAAAGGTTTAATTTTATTTTCCGCTTTTTTAAAAAGAACTATTTAAATTATATAATATATCCATACGGTACTCTAATACTGTTAAAGACTGTAATCTAATTGACGTAAAATATTTTTTTGCTTTGAAAAAAAATAACTTGCAGTGATCAAACATCCCATGGTTACAGCAATAATTTAATTGCATTGAATTGTTGAATACATTTTCCATTGTGCAGAAATGATTAATTTAGACGCCCATTCCGAAGGAGGGGTATACTGTTTTACCCTTGTGTGTCTGTTGGTACTTAATTTTTGTAACAGTTTTCTCAGTAATTGTTAGTCGCAGATACTAGAAATTTCAGCACACTGTTTAGGCATTTTCGTACAAATCTGATGTCAACTTGTTCTTTATCTGTGCATCTCAACTATACCTAAAGGAACATTCGCATTTTGAGTTTGGTTGGTAATGTAATAGATCCAATGGATACTAGGTGTTGGGGAGAGTACTATTTTAATGATATCTGATTAAAGCTGAACACCATTCTTAAAAGGAACATGTCTGATATTTTTGTTCAGAGAATCGCTATTATTAGGGCCCCTCTCGGCGGGGCCCTATAGTGATCAGTCTGTCTGTCCTTCCAGCTGTCTGTCTGTCTGTCCGAGATCTCTTGTCCGGAGCATCTCTTCTCTCTCCTTGGCCCAAATTGGCTCATACTTCATCCACAGAGTGCCTTAGGGTAAGCGGTGTGCAGTGACCTTGAACCATGTTTCTACGTCAAAGTCAAGGTCAAAGCAGAATTATATAAAAAATCCTTGTCCGGAGCATATTTTCTCTCCCTTTGGCCCAATCTGGCTCATACTTCACCAACAGAGTGCCTTTGGGTTACCGGTGTGCAGTAACCTTGAACAATGTTTCTACATCAAAGGTTAAGGTCACAACAGAATTATATGAAAAATAGCCTCTCTGTTTAAAATCTTTGTTGGGTGCATAATTCCACTCGGCCTCAAACAAATTGACTGGGTATGTGATTTTCATTCTATATTATGATAGAGGATATGCAACAATTTTCATAGAGGATACATTTCTTAAAGTTTTTTAAATGTATTATTTTTCAGGTAGTAGTTACTTTTTGTCCCCTTTAATCTCAAACACCTTCAAAATTAACCGTTTTCAGCTACCTTTCATTTTCATGTTCATTGCTAAAAACGGGGCCCTTTGAGATGGCCACCATCTCAATGATATCTAGTTAATACCTGCAGACCCCTAATAAAGGGCAGGACTTATTCACTGTTCAAAGTAATCAGTTGACACCGGTGTAGACGGACGTATGATATACAACACTCGGTAGCGACAATAATAACGTAATAATTTGTCTAATGCAGGAAAGTAAAATACCAAAGAAACTTTCAATTATAGTTGTACAGGTCTGTGCAGTATACAAACAAACACAGACACATAACTGCAATAAAATGAAAACAAAGATAATGCAAGATAACGAGCACGAACACAGGTCGTCATTCTATGCTGATACCCGTGACAATAAAGCAGTCAGGTTTGACGAATCTTAAGAGTATACCCTGGTGTTGATATATCGCAGATAATAATATCGAAAATGGTGTATGGCTAATTATGAGTCTTGTGCACCATGCCTCTCTCTCGTGCACCATGCCTCTGTCTCATGCACCCTGACTACTATTTAGGCATAGTGCATGCAAAACACAACACTATAAATATAATATTCATTAAGACAGTTGATCCTTATGTATATAAAAGTTTAAAGATGTTAAACCTTTACATTAATATAGTCAAGGTCAGCAGTCGTGGCAACAATTATATAGTGATGTCATGTGCATTAAAATGGTAAATTTCATTTGATGGGAACGTTTCGGTTTTTCTTATATATAGGGCATCAAGTGGTACATAATGTTGTGCCAATTTCTTTAAAAGACAAATTAGATAGCAATTCTCTGAGCAATATTGTATTTAGACACCTCACCCGGAGACTAGCAAGTATCAAAAATTTGGTTTTAATTGACAATTTCCTGTTCTATTTTGGTTTCATTTACACAATATACTGCCTATCATTTGTCTTTTCTATAATATGTTAATTATGCCTCTGTTGATGATATGTCAATTATAACTCTATTTACCTGATTGTTCATTTTAATTATGGGTTGGAAAATTAAATGTACTAAACTTTTAAAAATGGGTTGGAAAGAAATTATACAAAACTTGATGAAAAAAATTCTATTCCCCTTTCTTTCCTCCCTCTTCTAATATATAGAAGGATGTACAATTGAGCCTTGGTAATTATTATACATCATCTTCTTGATGAGGGATGTGTTGGGAACAGAATGTTTATATCTACAAGTACATGTAATTTGGGGTAAAATTTGGTATTCCTAATGCTTATTAAAACCAGATTATAATAATTAAGTTTCCATATTAACAAGGCTTGACTGTACATCTGTTGTATCTCTATTCATTATCAACTTTGTCCTTTGTAGATGCCTAGGAGGAAGTACTGGAGGATGAGTGGTGCCAGGAAAGAGATACGGACTGACAAGACTGAGGAGACTGGCCTCATGAAAAACAGTAAAACACTTTCTGACCTGGACTTGACTGAGGAGACTGGCCTCTTAAAAAACAGTAAAACAATGTATGACATTAAAATGACTGAGGAGACTGGCCTCGTGAAAAACAGTAAAACCAATGTTGACCCTGAGGAGCCTGCCCTCAGGTTACAAAAAAAACAGGAAAACCAAAAAACTTGTGAAATGAATCTGCTCAATGAACTTTGTGATATGAATCTGCTCAATGAACTATGTGAAACAAATCTGCTCAATGAATCTCATGAAAAAAATTTGCAAAACAATATTGAACAAAAATTAACAAACAATGCCTCAATCACTAAAACAGCTCTGCAAGGTGTAATGACTGAAGAAAGCAAATCACTTAGTCATGCAATGAACCAGGTATGCAATACAAAATTAGCATTTGGGTCATTTCATCAAGGAGATGCAAGGTTTTCATCATTTTCTAGAGGAAGTCAGTGTACCTGCAATGCTCTTATTATGCTGATTAAAAGTTATGAAGGCTTTTCATTCTCAACAGAATTTATTGATAGCACTTTAATAGCAGGGGATCAGGTTTATGTTATGTTGGTCAAGAATTTGCAGCAAAGACAAATGTTTCTAAACAAGCTACTTAAATTGGATGAGTTGCCAAGTAACTTAACTTTAGGAGAAAATCATCATGTCATCGAGAAATTTGAAACCATGTGGGGATTACTTGTCTCTGAAGAACAAAACAGTCAAGTGAAATCATTGCATCAAGCTTTAGAAGAGGCTTTCCAGGTTTCTAGATATTTGCTGATAATGACAGGGGCAATTTGTTCTGGTGTGTACAAAGTGTCAGACAAGGAATATTACTTTTTTGACTCTCATTCACATGACAGTGCTGGCATGTCTTCCTGTGATGGTAAATCAGTACTAGTACAAAGCACAGGTATTGATGATTTGGTATCATATCTGTACAGTATGTATAACAGCATGCATATAGACTTTGCAATGCAGTTTGAAATCTTACCAATCTCAATTAAAACTTTGCATCATAGTTTTCCAGAGAAAAGTCCATTGCAGAAAAATTTTTACAAAATGGATGATCATCTCTCATCTTTTACAGATCCAGATCAAAACCCATGCAGAAAAAGGTATATGAGAGAGTACATGAGGAGAAAAAGACAAAATGTACAGTTTAAGCAAGTAGAAAGAAACAAAGAAACAAATGCAAAAAAGTTGAGAAGACAAAATGATGATATAAAAAGCAGAAAAACTGAAACTGCAACATTTGCAAGGAAATTAAAAAGGCAGAATGCTGAAATAAGACAGAAAGAAAAGGAAAGAGATGCAGCTGCAAGAAAGTTAAAAAGACAAGATGCTGAAATTAAAGAGAAAGAAAGGGAAATGGATAAGTTTGCAAGAAAGTCAAAGCGACAAGATACTGAAATTAAAGAGAAAGAAAGGAAAATGAATACTGCAGGTAGAAAGTTAAAGCGACAAGATGCTGAAATTAAAGAGAAAGAAAGGGAAATGGATAAGTTTGCAAGAAAGTCAAAGCGACAAGATACTGATATTAAAGAGAAAGAAAGGAAAATGAATACCGCTGGAAGACAGTTAAAGCGACAAGATGCTGAAATTAAAGAGAAAGAAAAGAAAATGAATACAGCTAGAAGAAAGTTAAAGCGACAAGATACTGAAATTAAAGAGAAAGAAAGGCAGATGGATAAGCTTGCAAGAAAGTCAAAGCGACAAGATGCTGAAATTAAAGAGAAAGAAAGGGAAATGGATAAGTTTGCAAGAAAGTCCAAGAGACAAGATGCTGAAATTAAAGAGAAAGAAAGGGAAATGAATACCACCAGTAGAAAGTTAAAGCGACAAGATGCTAAAATTAAAGAGAAAGAAAAGGAAATGAATACTGCTGGTAGAAAGTTAAAACGTCAGAATGTTGAAGTGCAAGAAAAAGACAAAGAGGGCAGTAGAATTTCAAAAAGAAAATGCAGAGAAAACCCAATTGTTCTCGAAAGGGAAAGGTTAAAAAAGCAAGCTAAACGAAGCAACATTTCATTTAGAGAAAATGAGAGATTGCTTAATAGGGAACAGAAACAGAGGCAAAGAGCAGATAAAGAATATTGTGAAAAAGTAAATGAACAACGGAGACAGAAAAGATTTGGAATAGATATAGAGGATTGCATCCAAAATTTTCATGAACAGATAAAACATGGTCCAATTTTTGTATGCTCATGTTGTCAGCAAACATGGTTCAAAGAAAGTGTTTCTAAAGTGGAAAACATCAAACTAGATGATGAATGTAAAAGCAAGTTTCTTACAAGCACTGTGTCTGTTGAAAATGTGGAATGGATTTGCAATACTTGCTGTTCATCAATAAGACAAAAAAAAAATTCCAAAGTTGTCCGTCTTAAATGGTATGCTGTGGCCACTTAAGCCAATGGAATTAGATTTATTTTCTTTAGAAGAAAGGCTTGTATCTCTGAGAATACCTTTTATGCAAATAAGAGAGTTGCCAAGAGGTGGGCAATATTCTGTAAGAGGAAACATTGTGAATGTTCCAGTTGATATTCAACCTACTGTAAATAGCCTGCCAAGAAAATTAGATGAAAATGTCACAGTTCCTGTCAAATTAAAGAAAAAGTTGTCATATCAAAAATGTGATTATCATGAAAATGTACGACCAACAAAAGTACTGATTGCGTTGCACTGGCTTATGAACAATAGTGACTTTTACAAGAATGCAAATATCAATGTTGATGAAAACTGGTTTCAAGAAATTACAACTTCTGCAAGTGAAATGGTTCAGGAACTAGTGAGAACAGAGACAAGAAGCAACCAAAATACTGATGATGATGAGACGGTTGATGATGATGATGAATTCTGTGAAGTAGATGGAGTTGGTAGAGATGGTAATTGTGACACTCTGTTAGATGATGCTTCAAGAGACATGAATCAGATTTACACATTTGCTCCAGGTGAAGGACAACGCCCACTTAGTTTATACCAAGACCAGACAGCTGAGTATTTATCATTTCCAACAATTTTTTGTGGAAAGGGAAGATTACAAGATGACAAAAGACAAGTACATGTGTCCTATGCAGATATTGCTAAATGGGAATTAAGAAGTGTTGATAGACGAGCTGCCCAGTCTGTTCCAAATTTGTTTTTCAAGTTGAAAAAAATACAAATGAAGCAAGTTACAGACAAATGCAACCTGGCTCTTAGGAAATGCAAAACCAAAGGAAGATCCATAACAGCAAATGAAATGAAAAATCCTCAAAATGTGAATAATCTTGTTAGACACGATGAAGGTTTCTTTGTGTTCAGGCAGTTACGAAATTCACCTGCATATCTTGAAACTAGAAAAAAGGATGTGTTTGCTATGATCAGACAGCTTGGTCTACCAACATGGTTTATGTCATTGTCTGCTGCAGATACAAGATGGAATGATCTCATCAGAGCACTTGGAGTGTTAAATGATGGAAAAGAATACACTGATGAAGAAATCGATAACATGACTTGGTTTGAAAAATCAAAATTAGTACAAAAGGATCCCATCACTTGCTCTAGGTACTTTGATCATAGATTCCGTTTGTTTATGAATTCAGTGTTGAGAAGTGATCATCATCCAATTGGTACTGTAAAAGACTTCTTCTACAGAACTGAATTTCAACAAAGAGGATCACCACACATTCATATGATTGTTTGGATAGAAAATGCACCAAAATATCATGAAAATAATGAACAGGAGATTGTAAATTATGTAGATAATTATCTGAAATGTGAAAAGAATGAAGAGGATGGTTTGTCTGACTTACAAGTGCACAAACATTCACAGACATGCAAAAAGAGAGGCAAAGCTGTATGTCGATTTGGTTTTCCCCTCCCTCCTCTTGAAGAGACTGTGATTTTGGAGCCACTAGAGTGTGATGTTGATAAGTACAAGAAGATGTATGATGACATACAGAAACAACTGAATGATATGAAAAATGGATGTGATTTGCCCTACAAGGAACTCCTGAGTACAGTACTTAAGATATCTGAGGAAGATTACATTAAATGCATTAGAAGTTCACTGAGAGGTCCAAAGGTTTTTCTTAAAAGAAGTCCATGTGATATGAGGGTAAACTCGTACAACAGTGTTGTTCTTAATGCTTGGAAAGCTAACATAGACATTCAATATATTTTGGACCCATATGCCTGTGCAATGTATATTGTTTCCTATATAAGTAAATCACAAAGAGGGATGAGCGATTTACTTAACAGAGCTGCAAAAGAAGCTAGGGAAGGAAATCTTGACATAAAAAGACAGGTACGTCACATTGGGAATCATTTTCTCAACAGTGTAGAAGTTGGAGCTCAAGAAGCAGCATATTTAGTGTTACAAATGCAAATGACAAAAGCTTCAAGAGATGTTGTTTTTATAAACACAAGTCCATCAGATGACAGAGTAATTCTGATCAAAACAGATGCTGAATTAGACAAGTTGACACCAAATTCTACAGACGTGGAATGTAGCAATGTTATCAAACGGTATGCAAAACGCCCAAAGCAGCTTGAAAACTGGTGCTTAGCTGATTACGTATCACAGCTAGATGTTGTCTTTCCTAAAGATGATGAAAAAGAGTTCACTGAAAATGAAGTGAATGATGATGATCAGGACCATCAGTCAGATGATGAAGACAATTCAGATGTTGACTTTAGTGAAAGTGATACACTTTTGACTTTGAGAAACGGCATAAAAATTAAACGACGGAAAGTACCAAGGGTAATTAGATATGTCCGATTTAATATCAAAACTGATCCAGAAAATTACTACAGAGAAAAACTTATGTTGTTCATGCCTTGGAGAAATGAATCCACTGATCTAATATCAGGAATGGGCACATTTGAGAAGTCATTTCATCAGAAGAAGTCATTTCTTACACACAAGGTCAAGGAATATGAATTCAATGCTGAACAGCTTGATGCAGCTTTGCAAATGGCAAATGAGGACTTTTCAGAAGCTTTTGATGAGTTGGCACCAGATGTTCAGCAAAGAGAGGCAGAAGATGAAAATGAAGGATCTCTTGAATCTGAAAACTTTGTTCAGTTTAATCCTGAGAGGCCTATTGAACAGAGACAGTATGATATAGGATCTGACCTTGGCATTCCATCAACAAGACAAATAACTGAAGAAAGTTCTGTTAGATTACCAGACAATGAAAACTTGAATCTTTTAGGAAGTCTAAATGTAAAGCAGCGGGAATTTTTCAATCATGTGTTGCAATGGGTAAAGACAAAGACAGAACCTTTTTATTCATTTTTGTCTGGAGGTGCTGGTGTTGGCAAATCTGTTTTGATAAGGGCACTTTATCAAGCTCTGCACAGATACCTATGTTCCACAGAAGGTGAAAATCCAGATGACATAAGAATACTTCTTTGTGCTTATACTGGCAAGGCGGCATACAACATTGGAGGAGCAACTATTGCATCTGCTTTCCATCAAAAAATTAATCAAAGTCAACAAAGTTTGCACTCTGACGAATTGAACACTTTTCGTACAAAGTACCAAAACCTGAAAGTAATCATTATTGATGAGATATCAATGGTGGGAAACAGATCATTAGCACTCATTGACAGTCGTCTACAACTTCTCACAGGCATCAAGAAACCATTTGGTGGTATAAGTATCATTGCTGTTGGTGATTTTTTCCAACTTAAGCCTGTGATGGACCGTTGGATCTTTCAGGATTTAAATCATGATGCCCAAGTTCTTGCAAGCAATCTTTGGAAGGAGCATTTTTCTATTTTTGAGTTGGATGAAATCATGCGCCAAAAAGATGATATTGAGTTCGCTCAACTTCTGAATCGCCTTCGTTATAACGCAATGACAGCAGAAGATATGAATGTGATACACAGATGCATGATAACAGAAACAAGTGACAATTATCCACGTCATGCTCCTCATCTCTTTACACAGAATTCTAAAGTAGATGCATACAACAATCAGTTGATTGAAAATCTTGGAGGAGAAAAGGTCACAGTGAATTCAGTTGATTCTGTTATTAAAGATTATTCAAAAGAAGTTAAGGAAAAACTGCTAAGATCTCTTCTTAAAGCAGATGATGTAAGCAAAACTGCCAATTTGATGCAAAATTTGATTCTTGCTGTTGGGATGATATATGATATCTCAGTCAATGTTGATGTATCTGATGGTTTGACAAATGGTTCATCATGTAAAGTGCAATTAATTGAAAGGAGAATGGAAGGTATATCAAGGCCAAGCATAGTTTGGGTGGAATTTTTTGACTCTGGAATTGGAAAAACTACTCGAAGGAAATACAGACATTTATTTCATGATGGAATTTTTGAGAACTGGACACCAATTTTTGAAGTTCAACGGTCTTTTCTTTTGAATTACAATACTTTTCAGAGAATCCAATTTCCATTACGGCCAGCTGCAGGAAAAACAATTCATAAAGCCCAAGGTTGCACAGTTGATGAAATTGTAATTGATATGTCTCAAACAAAAGTGAGGAAAATTCCCCACATCCACTATGTAGCACTTAGTCGGGTAAGGTCAGTAGATCATCTGCATATTCTAAACTTCAATGAGCAGGCATTATCAATGGATGAACAAGTCGTAGATGAAATGGAGAGAATGAAAAAAGAGGTGCCACTCCAACTTTGTTATGTCCCAATATACCAGGTTGATTTGCATCGTTTAAAGATTGCTTTTAACAATTGTAGATCTCTTCACAAACACTTTCCACAAATTCAAAATGAGCCAAACATTCTTGCTTCAGATGTAGTTGGATTCTCAGAGACAAGATTAACTAGTGCAGATGTGGAAAATTATCAACTTCAGGGATACACAGCAATATTTAACCATGAGACTTTAGATAGTTCTGATAGACGTCCACATCATGGAACAGCACTGTATGTAAAAGACATTTACAAGACAACTTGCATCTCGAAGGTAAACAATGGTCCCATAGAGTTTATTAAGGCAAACATACTATTAAACCAATATAGAGATGTACAAGTCATAGTTATTTACAAATATCCATCTTGTTCTTTGGAAAATTTCAAACATCAAGTGGAAATGCATATAAAGCCTTTGATTGATGATCAGAAAGACTTGGTATTCTTGGGAGATTTTAATTTTGATTTGTTTGCTGGGCATGCAGACTTTTTAACATTTATGGAAAAAGGCTTTAACTGTCAACAAATTGTAAGTAAGACTACTCATGACTCCGGTTCGAAGCTTGATTTGATTTTTACAAATATATCCCCATGTGAAACAGATGTGATTGAAGCATATTGGTCTGATCATAAAGTAGTGTTTTGTGCATTTGATATGACTAGTTTCCATTAAATATGATGGGGCTCCTAAATAAAAACACGGCAGAGGGAGAAGCAAAACAGTGCCCCCTCCCTCACCCCATTTTTCCAGTCATACCCCACAAAGTTTGGGGTATACACTGGAATCACCATGTCCATCTGCTTGTTTGGGTGTACACTGGTATCATCATGTCTGTCTGTGAATCTCTTCATAGCCATTTTTGTTCAGCATTTATTTCTATGAGATATTGTTTGGACATTTTTAAATTGAGAAATTTCATATGCTTATAATACAAACTAATTTATAGCTTGTGATCAAAAATGTGCTTGTGTCTTGATACTGTACCAATTTCATTTTAAGCATTGTCATGACCATCGCATTTTGATGCTTTATTTGTCACAGTCATGATAATGTTTTTAATCAACACTAAGATTGTTAAGTTTATTATCATCTTCAACCAATTACATTTTTACATGACTTACACAAGATGACATTTTCCTGTTCTTAAAGCTGTTTTAAATCTACTTTTTAAATTACATTGTATATAGTTTCCCCATTGGTGTATTAGTCCTATTTGGCTGCAATACAGTACCAATGGTTGAGCATTTGAAAATTTAAAGATTTTAGTTTTTACAAAATGTTTTACATATGCATTTTAGATGGAACATTTCACTTATAATAATCTGGCTGTTCTTTAATTTGCATCAGTACTTATTGTATATTTTTATGCAAAACACTACTCCATCTCAATAACACTTGGTAACATTAGTAGACTATGCTAGACTATGCTTTAGATGCATAATTCTCAGTTTGACAAATTGCATATGTCATAGCCACCAAAGGCAGAATTTTTTTATTTTCCAAAATATTCACTCCCCTTTACCTTTAATGTTGGTATGAAATGACTTTTTACATTAATAGTCTATACCTTTCTTTATTGTATGTAGAGCTTCAGTATTGTCAGAGACTTCTGTTTTTGTTTGTTTTTCTAATGAAATGTTAAAACTTTGCTTAAATTAGATTTACTGTTTCAATTCTTAGCTTATTTCTGCATATTTCCAATGGTAATATTTGTATTGCTGAATATCTGGATTTTTTTTAATTGGGAGGTATATTATTCTGATATTTTGTTGTCTTTTAGTGACTTCAAAAGATGTAACCCAAATTAGAACTTAAAAGTTAGTGTTTCTTTGTGTGGGATAAAATTTGACATATTGCTGTATTTTTACTTAAATTTCAGTCAGCAGTTTATTGCCTTATTTTCATATAGAATAGGAAATGTGAATTGTTGATAAAACAATTTGATATCCACTTCTTGTTGCAAAATGTCCATTCCACTTGATGTAATAATATCATATTTGTATACTTTAATTAATATATTCAATCTTTTAAACAAGACTATATATAATGAATTGTGTGGTATAGATTTTATACTGAAATTACAATCAAGGATCATCACGATTATAATAATAACATTGAAGGAGACTCTTACTGGAATTTAAATTTGCACAGTTTTGACTCGTGGTAGTGACATCATTTGGACTGTGCCATTGGCTGTAATTTTGACACTGCTATAAGCTAGCTGTGGTTCGGACATTGCTATAAGCTAGCTGTAACACTATATAATAGCCATTTGATTTTGACATTTCTCATACATATGGCTTCTGTGATTTTAGAAGTCAGGATCTCTTCATTTATGGACTTTTAACTTAAGCTCAGATGTGTTTAAATGTTTATTCATGTCATAATGCTAGTCAACTTTTTAAAAATTATTTATATCATAAAACTGAAATATAAACTATCTAAGACTGATATTATACTTTAATTTCATATTTTTTGTATAGTTATTTTTTGTTTTGGAAAAAAAATTGCTTCTTTAAAATAACCCGTGTAAATGAATTACAATGCTTGTAGTAGTCATCAACACAGCAGATATAGTAATTATTTGTGAAACCTCAGATTCAGTATATACTCTAATGAGTTTATTAAAAAGTTCTGTATATTCTATCATGGATTGCATGGAATTTTATGATTATGAAGTAAAATGTGACTGCCATTATATGAACTTCAAAGCCTATAATAAGTGTCATTTACAGGTAAGTATGGAAAGAGGGGGTCAATGGCCAGCCCGTAAAGGGAGGTAAACCTACCTCTTTAAGAAATATATTGAAGAAAAATACACTGTACAATCAAAATATTATATAACATGATATATCATTTGAATTACAAATATTCTTTCCAATAGAGAAAAAAAAGTTCTTTTTTCATTATCCAACAATATTGCATGAATCTGAGGTTAGAAATTTTTATCTGTGATAGTAAAATGTTTTTTTCCTTTCTAATTCACTCACATAATCTTTCCTTTTTTCGATTTTCAATGGAAAAGATTATTTTGACTGGTGATTATTTTCTTCATGTAAATAACATATTTAAGAAATATTTATATTATGACTGTATTGTTAAAATTTTTGATGCTGTTTTATTTTTCATTAAACATTCATTCTCAAGTTTATAAATGTTATCTAAATCAATACTAGTATAATTATATATGCTCTTAATTGAATTGTCACTAGTAAGGCATTCCTTCATTAAGATAGCTTCTTCACAAAGTTTAGGTGTCAAATTTCAAATTATATACACTGTACTCAAAATGTATCAAAATTCAATTTTTAAACTGTACTAATGTACATGCATGTGTAACATTTCACTTCTAATAATACAAAACATTTGTTATAATTCTTGAAATCAAATAAAATTTTAAATACAGCCTTAAAACTGCAATTTTTTTATTGATGTAAGCATAAAAAATGAATATAATTATATACAATCATTACCTGTGACAGTCTTGAGAAATGAGAACATATTTAAACAATAGCGTGTTAAAAGCCTCTGCACTTAAATGCAATTAAGTAAACAGATGGTTCATTTGGAATTAAAACATTCCCCTCTTATATGGATTTAATTTACTAAAGAGGCCACAAATCTAGTCTATAATTTACCCTTGGAAAACATATTTCATGGGGGAAAAGTGCCTTTGTTTCATCCTCTGAAGAACAATTGGGCCGAGGTGGTTCAGGTGAGCGTTGTGGCCCATGGGCCTCTTGTTTTAACTCACAAATTGAAATAAAACAAGACAAAATTAATGAATCTGTACCAAAAAATTGATCCCTCAAAATTAATTAGGTTCCAAAGTTGTTTATTAATTTAAATATTAAAAAAAAAATAATAGAAATGCCAGCTTTCAATGCACAGTCTTTAGAGCTACCAGGGTAGCAAGATCAGCGAAACATTTTAGCGCAATTTGACGTCATTTCAATTGTTACGTTATTGTGTTCAATTGTGACGGCAGTCAAGGGTATTGTGACGTGCCTGAGTCGACGCTGCGTTAAAATGTATGCGCAGATCAAGTAGATCGGGCCTCGTTAATTTGGATTCTCGGAATTTTCTCCGACTCGGAAGAAAATACAAAAGATTTAAATAACACATTACAGAGAAGATAAAATTGTATTATTAGATGAAACGAGGTGTTCTCCGTGTTCAGAATTGTATGAAAAGCTTTAATTTAAATGTATTAACTATATTTCTCTACTTAATTTTGTATTTTTCAAAAATATATTTTTTTGATCAGTTACGCCATATATGGCTTTAACAGCGTTGCAGGAATTATTTTCAGGAAAACTTTTAACTACAATTGGCTTGTTGCTTAGAAACAAAAATAAAAATACAACCTTTGTGATTAATATTTAATATAGGGTTGACAGGTCGACAGTTGACAAAAAATTATTGTATAAGCAGGGTTGGCAGTTGACAGGTCCACAGTTGACGCAATGAATTATGACCCTCTAATACTAGTAAGTACACAATTGAACATATTTTCATTTTAATAGTTTCATCTAAGAAACCCTAATCTCTCGGGTAGAGACATAGATGGGCCGCTCTCTGGAAAAAGGGGTCTTAATGACATCGGTATTATGACGTATAAAATCGCCAAAGAAGTTGACGTCATTTTGCTGTCTTGAGCTGTGAAATTTATATACATGTTTTCAAGTTGTCTTGTTGCCTAGTCGTTTACTGAAAATTGAAATTGAAATGGAATGTGAATTGGAGGTAAGTAACATTTCTTATTTCAAACAGACTTCGGACTTTTTGCTTTCTCCATGCTCTTGTCACGAACATTTCCAAGTGAGATTGTCTTATGCTATTCTGCCTGTCAGTCCAGTGATAGCCCATGCGTCAAGACAAGTATTCTTGGTACATTTACAACTCTGTGTCTAAGAACATACTGTGAAATCACTAATTTTCGTGGGGGTTAAATTTTCGTTGTTTTCGACGTATGAAGAGACCTACGAGTTCATGTCCATCACTAAATGTAAATTTTAATATGCACAGCAACTAAAAAATTCTTCATCCACGAAATCAAATCCCCACGAACAAACATTTTTTTCTCAAACCATGAAAATTTGACCCCACGAAAATATGTGATTTTACAGTACTATGGTACAAACAACGTGAGTAATTACAGTTCAAACCCGTTGCCAGCGAACCATTGCACAGCTCAGTAAGGAATGGTAAAAAACTAATGTTTAATAGCTCTACAAACAGACATTTGCTGTATATTTCTGCCCTGCTTATCATCCATGCATCAGACACTGAGTTAAGCCGAAGGCCAAAGTACCTTTGCCAAATTTGTGGAAAGGCAGAAACATGGAAACACGAGGCTGTAGCTTGTGACAATTGTTCATTCTGGTATCACACGGATTGTATGCACATGCCTACATTAGTTTATCATGCCCTTGAAAATTCGAATACCTCATGGGTATGCTGTTTCTGTGGAATTCCTAACTTTTCCAGTAGTCTTTTTGAAAGTGTTGTTATAGACTCTGTAAATAGGTTTTCTAGTTTACAGAACACTTCCCATAGTGACTTAGCCTCTCTAACATCCTTCAGTCATTCAGAAATAGGATCACCTCTGCACACTTCTAGCCCAGCAGGGAAAACTAGAAACAATAAAGTAACACCCTCCCAGCTTCGGTTTGTGTGCCTTAATGTGCAAAGCTATATGCCCAAGAAGGAAAGCTTTTGGAATCTCTTAGAAAGCAGCAACCCTGACGTGGTCCTTGCAAAGGAGACCTGGTGAAGGCCAACAATCCACAACAGTGAGCTGCTGCCTCTAGATTCATCATATTCAATTTATCGATCGCAGAGATCGTAGTGATGGGTATGGTGGAGTCCTTATTGCGCATAAAGATTATCTCACAAGTGATCCAGTTGAGATTACAAATGCTTACAAGAAATTTAAAAGAAGGTGTAAATAATAAAAATTATAATATAAGCTACTAGATGCATTTACCAGTATGTTTTAATAAAATAAAATGTATTTCAGCAATGCATTCTCAAGAAGGAAGAGATTAATGAACCCTACCCTCTTACAATGAACAACACATGGACACTCTCAGGATGATCCCTTTGCTTTCATTAAGAGTTCCAAGGTATGGTTTTCTTAGAAAATCTAGTTAATCCCTTAATATTTAAGATATTTAGATCTTTTTATAGATTATTTGAAAATAAATTTCCTCAGAACTGCAGTTATTTAAGCACTTTGCTTACAATTGAGCACTGTATTCAGTCAGACAATATGATTTATCTGTCCTTGGCATTTAATCAATTTATTAATTATGTCAATAATAAGAAATGATATGCAAATAATTATATTTGCCTTTTATGAGAATATACATATTTAACATCAATTACATGAAATGTTCATGAAAATTGGCTAAAATGTAGGTCACCCCCTTCAAAATTACAAAATTTTCAGTGGGGATGTATTTGATTCTCTGATGCCAGCAACCCATTGCTGATAAAATTCTTTTTGATTTTATGTACATTTGAACTAGATATAATTCTCTTTCTTTCCATTGATTATTTTATCTACATTAGTTTTTACTCTTTCCATAACCCAGCTTTTTCTTACAAAAACCTGCTGATTTTCTTCATTTTTCATTAATAACGGGTACCTGCTACCCTGAATGATTAACATGATCTACCTTGAGAAATTATTAGAGATGATAAGAAAAACAAACAAAACATATGTAGATTAATCATTTTATTTTAAAAGTTTGAAAGAAAAATAGAAAAATGCTTCAATTTATAGACATCTTTTCTGTTTCACAGTTGTGGGTCTGATTGACTGGGGTGTGAAATGTAACAGCCAACGGTGTACTTAAGCTAAGACTGTCAGTCCCAATATTCAAGAGGTGAGATAAGCAATGGATATGTGTTCTAAATTTACTAAATTGACCACTTTTTATAAATGTTTCTTTTACTCTATAGGAAAAACCCCTACATAAACAAATACATGGGCGCAGACATTTTGGACACCCAAAGTTGTGCGGAGGAGAAAATGCTAGCTGGCGCGTGATTGGTCAATAAGAGAAAAGACTTGTTATGTATTTGACAAGTGAAATAAAGTTGATAAAAATCTCATATCAAGACTTGGGTTTCTTTGAGGTATATAGGAGTTACAGGTAAAAATTTGAAGGGAGGGATGCACTTTGGTTAGAGATTTTCATTTGGTGTCAAACGCACCTAGTTGTAAACAATTGGAAATTGAAAGTAAAAGTGCCGCGTGACGGTATATTTTTTCTGACATTTTTTGTTTTCCAATATCTCGAACTTTCACGACAAAAAGGTCATTTGTCCGAAATTCAATACATGTATCAGTGACAGGGGCTAAAGTTTGTATGGAAGTCTATGGGAAAACATTTGGTGGTGTTTGTCCAGTAACTCAGATATCAGATGTATTTACTTTTCTCCCGTAAACCGGAAATACTGTCTGCTACGTAAAAACAAAATCGGAACGGGTCTATAACCATCCCATAACAGTTAATATTTGCGATAGTTACCCATAATAATGCTAATATAATTGCACTTTATAAGAAAATACACAGGGTAATATTTATGACAACATTCTCATTTTCTCAAACAAAATTATACACACCTTCTCAAAAATTTTCCTACTGATCATAGATATTTCATCTATGACTAGTGTGAAAAATGTAGTGACAGCGATATTATAATCACGAAGTTTT
The DNA here is from genome assembly GCF_032062105.1 of Saccostrea cuccullata. Taxonomy (NCBI): domain Eukaryota; kingdom Metazoa; phylum Mollusca; class Bivalvia; order Ostreida; family Ostreidae; genus Saccostrea; species Saccostrea cuccullata. The sequence goes on along the minus strand of NW_026928078.1, from coordinate 8,470 downwards.
AACTGTATTACTTGAATACATTTTTTTTGTGCATTGTGTTTTGATACGACCCCCGAATTCTGTCAGACGATGTGTATTGCCGCATACGTTATTTTCTTTGCTTTTCGAGATTTTAATGTTGTTATGATGTTAAATTAATTGTTATCTATCGCTTCCTATATTGTATACATGATCACATAATTGGAACGGTGTTTGTTTAGCGATTATTTGATAAATTGTTACCTGGTATGTTTTCTCTTTCGCCGCATGGTTTGTTATTCCGGAAGTGCGGTTTCCCAGAATGCATTTTTCTTAAAATGTTAAAAGTTGTAAGCGGCGATTTATTTAATTAATTGTATGTCAATCTTCTTTAATTATTACGAAAGTTATTTTGTTTATAAAGTAGTTATAATATATTACTTGTTTCTATTTTATGGTGAAACATGTGTACAACTTTTTGTAGTCGTGGGAATAAGGTTATCGCGTATCGCCTGTGATTGGTTGATGATCAGGTGCGCGATGTTTCTGATTGGTTATCGTATTTTACGTCATTTCGTAGTATTTCATGACGTATATATAGTAAGAACGAGAGTTGCAGACAGTAGAGTAGATAAGAGACAGCAGATTACACCACTATATCAAGGTGTGTGATTAATTAGTTTTTTGGGGTTAAATAATTTGATAGTATTAAGTGGTGTGGGGGAAAACTTCATTCAGAGATTGAATAATATTTATTTACCAGTATTTTACTGGTGTAGATTTTCATGATTACTGGTTCATTACCAGTTTAGGATTAAACTTAGGATTTTAATAGGTCTAAGAGAGTTAGACTTGCACATGAAATATTTAGTTACTGGATAAGACTCCAGTTATAGGGGTTTTTATGAATTTGTGAAACACCAGAGATTTTGTGAAATGTTAAACAGTATTGTTTTGTTTCTGTGTCCTGTAAAATAAATTTATAAACTTTCAATGGAGTTCTTGACTTGTTGAAGACAGTCCAGTTAGCGCATCCGCACGTTACAATTTTGGCATCCACGGCGGGATCTGTAAAATTTACAGATCCAGTGATTGAATTCTGTACCTCTAAATAAAAAAATCGTTTTTCATGTACCTGTAATTTACAGGTTATTTAAAAGAAAAAAAAACATTTGGTATACAATACTGTTTACTTGCATTATCTTGGTGTTTTATGTACAAGTTATTTTACTTGTTTACAAAGTAACTTTATGTCATGGGTTCTAAGAGAAAAGCTCGTAGTCGCGCGGCAAGAAGAAGTCGAGATATGGAATCTCCTTTAAGCAGACACATTGAAGAGGATGTGCTGGTGGGTAGAGACTACAATTCAGACGCATCTCAATCCGTCCAGTCTGAAAAAGAAGAAAGAAAACTGATTGAAACACCTGCTAATAACACAAACATTAGCACGAGACTGACAAGTTCTACTCCACAAACAAATGTAGAGTCCGAAATATTTGAAACTAATGCAGGTAAATTACCTGCTGCAGATCATACATGTTTGGTACATGTTACAAACAATACCCTTTTGCAACACAATTCAGGTGATGTACCTGTAACATCCAAAAGCTCGTTTACACCAGTAAGTTTTTCTGATGTAATCCAGGTACCCAGCACACATACTAGAGCTCCTACTCCTAGCTCTTTGACAAATGTATATAAGGGTAACAACTCAGTGCACTCACTATTTTCACATGAAGTAAGTGCTAGGCCACCATTATTTTTGTCGGGTATTCAAGGTCCAGTAGCTTCACCTTTAGTAAGCTTAAGAAACCCACTGCCAGATCATTTACAAAATTGCAACACTGGTTACTTGACAACATTCTCAACTGCAAATTCTGTACCTCACAATCATAGCCCTTCAATAACCAGAAGTACTTTCATGCATTGTCAAGAGCCACTGCACACAATTCAGTCAGGGCATGTACCAACTAGTTCAAAACCTTATTTTAATATTGGCACATTAGGACCAGTCAATACAATGCCCAGTACACACAATACAGGTTATGTACCTGTCATATCTCATACTGGTCAGTTTTTACCAGTTTCCTCATCAGCCAGTACTTTACCTGCTGCTTGTACAGGTCAAATTCCTGTTCTTACATCTTTAGGTAATATACCTATTGTTTCAAGTATGGGTTTCCCTTCTAATTACCCATCATCTTACATGGTCCAGAACGCCTCTGCCACAAGCTGTGCCTTTGGAAGAAGTCAAAATGGTGCTCAAAACAACAACAACACCAGTCATGGTTTTCAAAACTATCTGGCGCCACCTAATGATGCTCCGTTGCAGATCCATAATGATAATGTGTTGCAACCCTCTAACATTGCCCAGCTAATTCAGGCCGAGGTGGAAAAAGCAGTACAGAAACTGTCAGCCAAAATGCAGCATGCTAGGCCAGCGACCAACAAATTTCAGTGTGAAGACAATTCTGACTCAGACCTGGAAGATGCAGAGTCCAGTGACACTAAATCTTCAGTCGTCTTGAATGAAACCAAATCCAGAGATTCCAGAGTAAAGTTACCTCCCTTTAATGGCAAAGAAGATTGGAAAATTTGGTACGCAAGATTTGAGGAGATCGCAGAAAGGAAGAGATGGAGTGAAAAACGAAAACTTGACGAGTTATTGCCATGTTTCCATGGAGTAGCAGCAGAATTTGTTTATGGCCAACTAACCAAATCTACTCGAAGAAACTATAGGAAACTGACGGAGGAATTAAACAACAGGTTTCGGGTTGTCGAAACTAGAAAGACCTTTATATCCAAGTTTAGTAACCGGCAACAAAAACCTGGGGAGAGAGTGGAGGATTACGCCGCTGAATTAAAACGATTAAAACGATTGTATGACAAAGCACACCCCAAGAGAAACTCTGAGACGCGAGAAGAAGATATGTTACGAAGATTCTTAGATGGGCTAGCGATGCCCAGTTTCATGTCGAATATGTCAAAGAACCAGAGAATATAGACGAGGCCGTCCTGCAAGTTGTAAATTTCGAAGAGACTGGTCGAGCACAGAAAAACAAGCACAAAGCTGTGAGACAAAGCAAAGAACAGAAAACTGAAGCCAGAAGTGAGGCCTTCAAGAAGTTTCCAAAGGGAAGTCAGACCAGAAGTACAGCAAAACAGACAGAAGAACAACAAAGAAACAATGACTTAGAAGTACAGCTGCAAAAGTTAAGCAAGGAGTTAGAGTTTTACAAGCAGAAATATGGCACAAAAGAGGAGACTGAAATTTTAGCCGATAACAGGACCAACGAATTACAGCAAGTGACAAACCACATGAAAATTGAAAATGGTGACAAAAGAATACCTACTGTTGTCTGTTACTGCTGTAAACAAAATGGACACTATGCACGGGAATGTCCCCTGAAACAACCGCACAACCAGACTCAACAGCCAGTTGTTAGACCCCATCCTTTAAATGGCCATTAGCCATTTCTGAGGGTCGAGGGATGGCTACAAAGATTACTACTGAGGACCGACAGACGGACAGTAGAGACTCTACAAAAGAAGAAAAACTAGATTCAACTACAAAATTAAACAGATTACCAAATACAACAGGAATTTATCTAGAGGGAACGGTGAATGGGTATTTTGTTCATTTTACTACAGATACTGGAGCTTCCACCAGTATTCTGACTCACAGAGTTTACAAGAAATTAAAGGATGATAAAAAACCTTTGTTGATAGGAAATTCTCAACTCCGAGGTGCAGGTGGGGCAAATATACCTGTTTATGGGTATGGATCCTTTGAAATTCAAATTGGAGAAGTAAAAATAGAGAAACAACTTCTGGTAGCAGACATAGAAGACGATGCTCTGCTGGGAATGGACATTTTAATGGATAAAGAAAGTAAAGCCGAAATTCATCTGGACAGAAAAATTATAAAATTTTATGGACATGAAATTCCATGCATTTCAAATGATGATGAATCGAAATTGACTCTTAGATCAGCTGACCAATACACTATACCCCCTATGAGCGAAATGCTGATTCAGGCATTTGTTGAACGCAATCATGAAGAAGATCAAGAAAAATTGTTCCTTTTTGAATCTTCACCAGAATTTACAGCTAAATCTTCATTGCTTGTGGCGCCAGCAGCGATTGATATTGTTAGGAAAGTTACAGTACCCTTGAGAATCATGAATCCTCTGGAAGAAGCAAAAACATTGTACCAAGATACAGTTCTGGGAACTGCTGAGGTCTGTTTGGAGGTATCAAGATTGGGTTTACATGTAGCTGATGAAAACAGTGTCAGAAGAGTAGCTGAAATTGGAAAGGGGTTGGAAGGTCAAACTGAAGAGGAATCTTTAGCACACTTGACAGATCTGTATGAGAAGTCTGTAAGGAACTTGTCCAAAGGAGAGGCAAAAACCTTGAAAACCCTGCTAAAGAATTATACAGATGTTGTTTGGCTCTTAAATGAAAAATTTGGAGAAAATGAATGTCCAAAATTTAAATATGTAGGTCCTTGCATTGTCACAGAAGTCTATTCTGACTTAGTTTTCAAGCCCCAGCTTGACGCAAGAGGAGAGAGTCGAGTTGTCAACCACAACAAGTTGTTGCCGTATCGAGGCGATGACCCGCCCAAATGGATCCAGAAAGTTGCTATGGAGATGAGAAGAAATCAAAATTAGACTTACCATTTTTGTTATTCTCTGTCATGCCTTTGCAGCCTACAAATAACAAATAAAATTATCTATTATGAATACAACAAGAGAGTTGTTGTTTATCATGTTCATAAATTTACATGATGCAAGTCTAACTATTGGTTTAAATAAATGGGGTATTCTTCTGATTAGAATTTTACAGCTATTAAGAAAGTATAGCTATTTTTGTATATAATAGTGTCATATTATTGTTAATATAAATTACATGGTAATTTCCATGTTTCTATAATAGCAGAGTATTACCCTTTATCAACTTACCCTTTGTCATTGAAGAGAAGAGGCAGAGTGTGGAGCTGTGTGGTTTGCCTATTCCGAGGATATGAGGTCTATGCATCACGGACCAGAGGGAAGGTGAACGTCCTAATATTTCGTATCGGAAGAAGTCTCCGCCACCCCCAAGAATGAAATCAGTTGTTTATCAAATGCCCAGACGACCATCAGCAAGGAAACCAGAGCCATACAGAAGACCATCTCCCCTTGAGGATCTTTTCAAGCCTGAAAGAAACAGTAAAAATGGACATTAAATATGTGCTAAGTATATTTCTCCCCAGAATAAGATAACTTGTTATGATATTTTATTATTGTTAAATTTTGGGAAGTAAGGTTAGGATTGGGATGGGTGGTGGACTTTCTGTGTATTTTTCATTGTAATTTCAAGCATCTGTAGTTTATTTTGCTTGAATTTGTATTTTACCATGTTACCATACATTATAATTATAATGATAGTTTGATGTATGTACATTGTATATACTTGAGAGTGTCTATAGTAATATTAGTTGGAATACTTGAATGTATTTTGAGCAATGACTGTAAAATCATTTTGAATGATCAAGAATTCATATTTCTTGGTGTCTTTGTGGAATGAGTTTCATTGGAATTAGTAATTTATCTATAAATCTAATTATTTTTCAAGACAGTAACATGAGAGATTGATCTGTGTACTTATCTTTATTATTTTTCATGAGAGCTTAAGATTAGTAACATGAATTGTGTCCATCGGTATCCTCTGTTCTGATTAACTGTGCGAATGAAAACAAGTAAGATTAGGATATGTTACTTGAGTTACTACTTATAGTTATGCTTATGTATGTTGTCTCTAAATTATTAGCATTAGCAAAGTACATTATTATGAGTAGTTAGCATTTACGTGCTAGTACAGATGCACATATTTACATGATGTTATATTTTCATACTTACCTTGTCATGTTGTCATGCATTGTTGTCATATTTTCATATTTGCATTGTTGTTATAGAATCATCCTTCCATATATTGTTACATCACACTTTCATCTTGATTTGAGATCATCTTTTCATTCTTGCATTGTTGACATTTTTTTTTTTTTTTTATTGTGGTAAAATAAGTCCAAAGGGACTTGGACAATTTTAACAGGGGGCAAAATGTGAAAAATGTAGTGACAGCGATATTATAATCACGAAGTTTTAACTGAATTACTTGAATACATTTTTTTGTGCATTGTGTTTTGATACGACCCCCGAATTCTGTCAGACGATGTGTATTGCCGCATACGTTATTTTCTTTGCTTTTCGAGATTTTAATGTTGTTATGATGTTAAATTAATTGTTATCTATCGCTTCCTATATTGTATACATGATCACATAATTGAAACGGTGTTTGTTTAGCGATTATTTGATAAATTGTTACCTGGTATGTTTTCTCTTTCGCCGCATGGTTTGTTATTCCGGAAGTGCGGTTTCCCAGAATGCATTTTCCTTAAAATGTTAAAAGTTGTAAGCGGCGATTTATTTAATTAATTGTATGTCAATCTTCTTTAATTATTACGAAAGTTATTTTGTTTATAAAGTAGTTATAATATATTACTTGTTTCTATTTTATGGTGAAACGTGTACAACTTTTTGTAGTCGTGGGAATAAGGTTATCGCGTATCGCCTGTGATTGGTTGATGATCAGGTGCGCGATGTTTCTGATTGGTTATCGTATTTTACGTCACTTCGTAGTATTTCATGACGTATATATAGTAAGAACGAGAGTTGCAGACAGTAGAGTAGATAAGAGACAGCAGATTACACCACTATATCAAGGTGTGTGATTAATTAGTTTTTTGGGGTTAAATAATTTGATAGTATTAAGTGGTGTGGGGGAAAACTTCATTCAGAGATTGAATAATATTTATTTACCAGTATTTTACTGGTGTAGATTTTCATGACTACTGGTTCATTACCAGTTTAGGATTAAACTTAGGATTTTAATACGTCTAAGAGAGTTAGACTTGCACATGAAATATTTAGTTACTGGATAAGACTCCAGTTATAGAGGTTTTTATGAATTTGTGAAACACCAGAGATTTTGTGAAATGTTAAACAGTATTGTTTTGTTTCTGTGTCCTGTAAAATAAATTTATAAACTTTCAATGGAGTTCTTGACTTGTTGAAGACAGTCCAGTTAGCGCATCCGCACGTTACACTAGCAAGTCGCATTTCTGAATTCTGCTCTTGGTTTCTTCACTGAGGATTTTTAATAAGTGCTGGTTTTCAAACCTTCCATCTCCTAGCCTTGCCCAGTGGTGAATAGTTGTGGCGCCTTGGAATTGTCGTGCCGCCAAACCCGTGCTAGCGGTTACGGATGCACGTTTGTCTTTAATTCTTTTAAGCATTTCCTTTATTAGATATGACTTTCCCGTCCCCGCCTGCCCCAAAATTACACAACTATGTCCACTTTCAATTAAATTTAATGCCCTCGACTGTTCTTTGGTAAGCATGGTAAGCCTACGAAGTTTTCCCGCAAAGCTTCTATATTCTGTTTCAATATGTAAACCAATCAGATTCATGCAGGGAATTCCCATTAACATAATGATGTAAACTTCCGGCCCCCCTTTGGCGATTTTTCGCATATCTGGAGCAGTAGATAGAAAACGAGGAGAGATTTTAATTAATTGCAAACGAAATGTGCTGATTTGGTTGAATAGGTCGTAAGTATAGATGTTGAAGGACCTGTCGCTACACGAAGAGGATCGTAAAATTATCTTGTCATTCCGTTTCGAGCGAAAAGTCGTGCTGATGTGGCTGGCCTAGAAAAATCCAAGATGGCGCCGTTGTGGACCTTGGTTTATTATAAGGTAAGGGTTATATTTTTTTTATTAAAAGAAAAATAAGTAACGTCAGGTGCCTGTGACTAGTACCATCTTTTTATTTATTTATTTGAATATTAAATTATACAACAATTTCAATCTATTTTTAAATATACTGTAAAGAAGAAACATAGGGTGGGAAGTGCTTGAGTGACCGATCAGAAAACATACAGGTAGTACAGACCTGTATGATTTTAGAATTTTTAAAATTTTTTTTGAATACAACATACTTAGGGGTCCTCCACACACCCACAGCTTATGTTCTCATATTATTGAGCATTACTTTTAACAAGCATATAAACCTTTAAAAACTGTCCAGGGATTGAAGTGTAATTATTTAAACTGATTTTTTAAAATAATTATTTCACAAGTTTCAAGAAATTTTACCCATGGCGTTTTCATACCTAGCACAGCAAATTTTTCTTACCCTTTCGTATATTTTCAAGCTCACAGAAAAACTTTAAAAACTTAATTTTATCGATCAACATATTTTTTACAGAAATTTATTTTATTTATAAAAAGTACATAAAACTCATTTTCTCTAAAATACACCTCGAGAAAAATCAATAAAGACTCATTTTGTAGAGAAGAAACATTAATGAATTAGATTACATCAAAAAATTGAATTAAAATTTAATTCACTGATGTAAAAAAATATTTTCACAATCTTTGGTATCAAAGTTCCTTTTTGGAGTT
>NW_026928077.1:0-33507 GCF_032062105.1 Saccostrea cuccullata | reverse complement strand
ATTAGATGACTTTGTTCTTATATTCAAAATGGCATAATTAAGATCAAATGTTTATGTACATACTGAGATATTTCTAATATATACAGATCATTTCATAGCCAAGTTTTATTTGTAGCTGAATTTACAAAATTGTATGGGTTTTCTTTATTATTTTCTTTGTTTATCTAGTTATCAAAACCTAAAATATATTTTTGAAGCATACACTATTTTTTTTTCAGTTTGTATATTTAATCCTCTGTAATGTTTAAAACACATGGATATCAAAGCATATACCAAAAAAATAATCTTGCAATTTTAAATTTAAATACTATGTATAATATGTTATTTTTGGGTAAAAAATTCTTATATTTATTCCCTTTACTTCGGTTCATATTTTCTAACTTTCTGCATTCAGTTTCACACATGTTCTGCCTCCTAGATTTGTAAATATATTAATGTTTAATTTTTAAAATCATTCAAATCTATTGCAATGTGTGCAACTTTGACAGAACCTCATTAAAAACTTGTTTATTACATGGATTTGTTTGTTTTATCTAAGTGTGTAATATTATACCTGAATTCAGGTATAAGGCCAAAAGAAAATATAACTTGTTTCCTGTCCCCTGACCAAAAAAATTAGGGTAGGTAGGTAGGGAAAAAATTTTATTTTGAGAAAAAATTTTATTTTCAAAACACAATGAATGCAGAACATATAGCATGTAATAACAACAAAATGATAAGTTAACAGTTTTAAATACAGAGCAAGTTTGTTAATAAAGATTTATAAAGTAAAGGTATCCTGTACACTTGTGATGTATTAGTTCTGTAAATATTGTTGGTCAACTTTATTATTTTAGGAAAATTGTTACCTAAAAAATGAAAATGCAATAAAAACTTTTAGGGCTAGGGTAAAATGTAGGGTAGGTCGGGTGACAGGAAACAAGAGTATTTTTTATTTTGGCCTAAGTTGTAGAAATAACCCACAGTATTCAGGCTCAAAGTAGATTAATTATATAAATCCAAAGCAGAGCAAAGAAAAAGAGCTCCAAAAACTGAGTGGTGGGATCAGGTACCATGGGTAAGTAAGCATTCCCAATTCAATCGGTCACATCCACTATGTGCTACTTGTCTTGGAGAGGAAGTGAGAGTCACATGTAGTCATGAATCAATTTAATATTGGAAAGTGCTAAAAATTGTCAGTTTCATTAGTAATTGGAAAGGAGAAACTGTTCTTTTCTCTTGGTAATCTCTTGCTCTCCTTTTACTACTTGCATGGCACAATTGTTAGAGTGTCTGCTCTAGAGTCGCGAAGTTAGGAGTTGATCCCTACGTCACAGGTTCGAATCCCACTGTTGGACGTGGAGACCGGTCCTTGGATGAGACCGTATAAACCGAGGTCCCTTGATGCAGTAGGTGCTGGCACGAAAAAAGATCCCTCCCTGCTCAATGGCCGTGAGTGCCGAGCATGAGAACAAAATTTCAGCTCTCCACCCGCCAGTGTTTGCGTCTCCATATGACTGAAAAAATCTTTAGAGGTACATTAAACAACGTACAATCAATCAATTCTTTTACTACTTGACAATGTTATTACTATTATATTTAAAAAATGACAGAAAACTCCCCAGGCAAGCACTGATTTGAGGTAATTTTTGCACTGTATTTTACGTCGGACTTTGATTTTAGCTATTATCTACATGTTGCAAAACACATATCTGATAGAAATAATCAAATAAGCTGAAAATAGAATGGAATGGAATTTTATTCGACGATCTTTACCACATTTTTTTTCTGATCAAAATTTACAGTGGGGTTCTCTTTTGGCCTTGACTGTGTTGCAAAACCTTTGCAATGTACTTCTTTTCGCGGTGTTCTGTGACAAATTTCGCGAAGATACTATTGTATGAATTTAAAAAAAAAACTTTTCCTTATCAATTTAGTATAACTCACAAATAATATAAAACTACATTGCAAATTGAAAACAAAACTCAAGAATTTTATACATTACTAAAAACAATGTACTGTAGATAACTCTCAGTGATCGATCTAAAAAATCCATAAACATTTTTGGCGCCCCCTCTAACTTCAAATCCTGGATCCGCGCCTGAAGAGGGCATAAGACGTGGACCATTGGAAATTCCAAATGTGGGATCAGATGTATAGAAGGAGTAAGCATTCCCTATAGATTGCTCACACTCGGCGTGAGCACTGAACGTGGATCGATCTTATTAATCTAATAATTTAGAAGAACTTGCGAAAATGATGTCCTCAAATGAGACTGTTACCGGTATTATTCTTGTTTCTTCAACTTATTTGTCGACAGCTTGCCTGATTTTAGAAAATGTTCGTTCGAATAGAATGCTCTTGCGTTCGAACTGGGAGTTAAAACCCCATACTCGGATGATAATTGTACATTGCTACATAAGTTAGGGAAGCTGATACAAAAATTAAAGCCGTCACGTTTTATATCATTAAGTTTTGTTGTACGGTCACCATAAAGGTCTGTCTAGTAAATTATCCATAAATGAAACAGAGGAATCTTTTATTTGAAGTTTATTGGGTTACTTCGAGTTGATATATTAATGAATAACTATCGTTAATTGGACATAATGCAAATAGAATAATCAAACAGAACATACTGAAATCCTGGCAAATATTCTAAAATATACTTTGCGAAGTCAGGGCTATGAAATACAATCAAATCCACCACTCACCCTTTTTTATGTAAAAAACTAAAATATGATTAACTTAGAAGCATTCACTTAGTTTAATGTTACCCTCAGCATTTATTTCACAATACTCTTGGCAACGTGTTATGCATTATACCAATAATGTCACATACTGCAATTTGTGTGCACAAATTTCGTCATTGAATTCTAAGCATGTCAGCTGAGTGTTTGAAATAAGCCGAATAAACACGACGTTACTAATAGTTGGATTGGAGTGAGGTCGATCTTGCGCTTAAATTACGGGTAAGGAAGTACGCCATTTGGACAGGACTTCGGAGACAAAATGTCGAAACCCAAAGTTTTCTTCGACATCGCACTCGATAAAGATAACATAGGTCGTATTGTTGTGGAACTGCGAGCCGATGTAGTCCCCAAAACGGCTGAGAACTTCCGTGCATTATGTACAGGTGAAAAGGGCTTTGGCTACAAGGGATGCCCTTTTCACAGAATTATTCCTGATTTCATGTGCCAGGGAGGCGACTTCACAAACTTCAATGGCACTGGAGGAAAAAGTATCTATGGGACAAGGTTTAAGGATGAGAACTTTCAGCTGAAGCATACTGGGCCGGGAATTTTATCCATGGTCAATTCAGGCCCGAACTCCAACGGCAGTCAGTTCTTTATTTGTACTACGGCGACTCCCTGGCTGGATGGTAAATATGTTGTATTTGGACAGGTCGTGGAAGGCATGGATGTCGTCAAAAAAATGGAAGGATGTGGAACCAGAAGCGGAAATACGAAAGCTAAAATCTTAATCCAAAACTGTGGCCAGCTATAAGTAAGACCTTTCGAAAGAATCTCAGTTATCAGAGATTTTCATTGGATATTGAACATTACCTAACTGTTGCAATGCTAGAACAATTGACATTTGGCTACGTCTGTACAGACTCTCTATTGTAACTTGGTATAAAAATTATCTTTTATAGAGAAATATGATGTGACTAATTTTTGCAATTTTTTGATTTTGTGAACTAATCTTTCAATTTATCGTTGACCTATGCAATGTAGGGTTAAGAACAAACTCTTATGTGAACATTTTAAACTTGGTATATATTCATTTCATTCGTGAACTAGATCAATAAAAACTTGCATTATTTTGTTATCATAAAGTTGTCGATTTAAAAATGACAAACTTAATATTAAAAAGGATTTTTATATGGGTTACAATTTGGACAGTTGAAACGCTTGATTCATAAGGAGAAGAAGTCATCTGCGTGGTGCAGTGGTAAAGAGCGTTGGTTCTAGAATCGCAGAACAAGGAGTCGATCCGAATGTCGCCGGTTCGAATCTCAGTAGGGGACATGGAGACCGTTCCATCGGATGAGACCGTATATAAGCCGAGATCCCGTGTCGCGGAAGGTGCTGGCACGAAAAAGATCCTTCATTGCTCAATGGCCCTGTGTGCCGAGCATAGGTCAACATTTGCAGAGAAGGACAGTAAACAACAAACAAACCAAACAGAAAAAAAAATATTTGCGAGCAGAGCAATAAAAAAATATTGAGATTTGAGAATACGCAGTGTGTTGAAATCCCATCAAAATAATTTCAGAATCGAAAAAAAACAAAATTTCTTTTATTCTCATTTTTCCCATGATTTATGAATAAGATATTCAGTAATGCAAACAAGTTATTGCTGTCTTGATTCATTAGCACTTTTACGATGAAGTTTCATATAATTTTTGTGACATTAATTCAAGTTAACATAAAAGTCTTCTAATTGTTACAAAAGCACTATAATGGCAATATCTGATTGCCAAATTACACGTGTTACTGGGCGGTACATATACAGCTGTGTATACAATTGTCTTTTGAAACTAGCTGTAGTTAGGTATCTAATTATCTTAATAACATACTTGACTGTGGATAATATTATTACTTCTTTCAGAAACAAGGTTACTTGTACATGAGGTACATATACTCAGTCCACAAGTATATAGTTACATGTATCAAAATGCTGATCATAGATGGGGGGCCTAGAATTGAGAGATAAAAAATGACATTCGCTTTTCAAATACACGCTGTTGTACATAGACTCTATATGCGATGTAGCATATTGCATAGGCTAAAGAAAAATAGCATATTCAGTATCCAGTTGAATTTTATATGCAGCTCCCAAAATATTTACAATCAATGACGTTTATTGTTACAACTTTAGATACATCATGTCAAGTTACTTCAATTTGATCATTGATTTTTTTTTATTCAAAATATTTCCATTTCTAATTTTTTTCTCTGTGATAACTCTGTGGAAGTTAGCAGGATGAATTTCTTGATAATTCTGCCGGAATGTAAATTGGGGAGGTCGATAGGTCAGGAGCTAAGGAGGCCTAATACGCATGCAAATCTCGTGCGTATCTGTCTCTGTGTCTGACGCTAAGGAGGCCAGCTATGCATGTAAATCTCGTGCGGCTGTATTTGTGTTTGACGTCAGTGGGCGAGGACTATTGTAATTGGCATGGGAGTCCTCGTGTAATTTAAATCTATGTCTACATTTTTAAAGTCTAAATCTACAATTTTATTTCATAATGAAATAATTTTTCCCAGGGACATCAACAGTTGGGAAACATGGGATAATTTTAGCATAACGGGCTTCGCCCGTTATGCAAATTATGGTTGATGCCCTGATATATACTAACTAGAAAGTGATTCCTTAAATAAACAACGTAATTTTTCCTTTGTGTGATAATATGGTAGGATAAAAGATGAGTACTTATCGAGACACTTAAAGAATTGTTTCCTGTTGTACTTTTTCTTCTCACGACAAAGTAATGTTGATGTAACTCTGAACCGAAGAAAACTGCAATTGGGAGAGGACTTTTTAAGTTTATGCATGGAACTTGTGTCCAATCCCTTTCACATATTGCCAATAAAATATGCTCAAAACAAATTAACCCAAACAATAACATATAGAGTAATAATCTGGACCCCCCTAAATTACACTTTTTAAAAGAATTCTAATTTATTAGATATCTTCAGTTCACATTGTAAAATTTCTTCGTAAAATGGCACGTGCAAAGCGAAATAATGGAATAAACACTCCAAGAGTTAAATCCTCAAATAAAAAAAAAATAACACATGAAATCTTCGCATCCTTTTGATATCGTTCTTTAAAAAAAATGATTTCTGATACTTGAATTTCTGATTGACAATATCTAATAGTAGATCAAGTCTTTCAAAAGTCTGTTGGAATTCACATGGGTACCAATTGCGCTCCGTTAATTGCCTGACGTCACTGCGTAAGGTTGTATAAGGATAAATATTTTCATGATCCGAAACTAATAGATCATACCTAGAGAGCTAGATTTTGTGCAAGCTGATTTACATTGGAATTCTTTACGTGCATTTTAAAAGAAGCAGTTTTCAGAAAAAAGAATGATATTACTGATGCAAAATACTGCAGTGTTTACTTCCTTTATTCTTTTTGCATGGAAAAGATTATTCATACGATTCACCGTTTCAACAGGTCCGTGTATCATTTTTTCTGCATTTCTATACTACTGGATCAGTCTATTTGTATTCTACAGAAGAGGTGAATCGCTCTTTTCGCGCCAAATCTCACTAGTAAGCTTTCTTCGCGCCTTTTACTTGAATTGTTGTATTGTATGAATGGGTGTGCTAACGTCCATGGAATTAAATAAAGTTTGTCCTTTTAACCTCCTTCTAATGCTTAAGAAATTCTATCTACAAGATTTATTCCATTCTTTGAAACAACATATCGTATATATCAGTATATGGACATGCAACACTAAAGAATTTTTATTAATATGTTTCTCGATCCCGCACTTGGTTTATTCCATAAATGGACTAGGCCAATGATAATAAACAACGGTTAAACAAGTCATGGTCTCAAGATGCATGTAATAGTTACATGATGACACGAGATGATGCATACAAAATATCGTTGAGTTATTGCACGCGAAGAGGCGTTAGCCTCCGAGTTTGCAAATATTAAATTTATTTTGTCATTCTCAATATATGATGTCAATCATGTAACTGATTTATCCAATGACACCTTCATTTGACCTTTTCCCATATTTGGTATTTTCTTTACATCAACTAATAAAAAATCTGAAACAGAACCACTTTTAAAATGTTTACACGCGAAGGGGTTTTGGTATCCAAGTAACGGATTTACAAATTTGGTAATTTTCATAGTACTGTAACACGTGATCAATTCCTTGAGATAATGAATTCATTTGTTCTATAATCTGGCAAAAATAGCAGAAGGGGTCCAGCGTAAAGAATCGTCGTTTTTCAGCAAGCCTACGACGAGGATAATTTTCAATCGAGTCAAGCAGTTCAGATGTGTGAACTCGGGCGATCGGATTTAAATGGCCCATGGGGCCAGGACTTTCTGAATTTTGATTTACAGTTTCCGGAATTTAAAATAACATATTTATGTCTCTGTTCAAATGCACATACTAAATAAGAAACCAGTGCAAAATCTTGGAGCTTTCCACAAAGGCCTGCATAAATTTACTTATTTCATTCTCAATATATGATAGTGGCACTACCCCCTCCTTTAAGAAAAAAAAAAACATTAATGAACACACATGTACTATTGTTTACTTCACCCAGTACATGTACTTCAGAGAGAAAATACACCCCAACACAATATGTATTTGATTATATCCATCTTTTAAAATGTTTACAATGCATGATTTTTTAAATATGTTTTATTATAGGTGTTGCATACAATGTATACTCAACAAAAAAAGAAACGCATATTGTTTTACTCATCAAAGAAATTTTGAAAAAGTATATGGAACAACTATCTTTTTTTATCATTGAATACCTGTGATTATTTATCAAACACACTCTAAAATCACTTTTAAAAATTGTAATTTAAACTGAAAACTTGATTAATCATGTTTATGAAAATAGTGTTTTACATGATTTCTCGTAAATCGAGGGTCTATTTTCAATGAAATTTTGGATTTAGAAAAACAATAAACACTCAGATGCAGTGTAGAGATGATTCTTCTACAAGTTAAATAAAATCAAGATTTCATTTACTCAAGGTTCTCAAAATATAAAGTAAGGACATATTTTAAACCCACAAAAGTATTGCTCAAAAGGTTTATCACTCCTCATGCAGATATTGATTGATTTAGTGAGGCAAGCTTTTTAAAAAGCAGTTACTTGTAGCAGACTTATTTTTGCAATCATTTAAAAGCAATTTATTCAAAACCTTATACACGAGAAGAAAATACTTGAGGTGGCCTTACTCGACATACATGTATAAATATATCAAGAAGTTCGTATTATCAATAAATAATATTTACTTCTATTCAATTATACTCCATATATTCCCGTGAACTCGTTTAAAAAAAGTTGACACAGTGTCTGACACATCGGTATTTAACTAGAAAAAGGCGGTAGTGGAAAACCTAACAACAAAAATTTATGATAAAATGTGATGCATGCAAATGAACTTTTGTATATTAGTTAATTTATTTCACAGGAGGTATATATATTCCGTAGGTCAAGAGTTCAACCCCGAGCTGGGGCTTCCTTATAAAAGTAATGAAATTCAGCCGAAGTTATAACTGAACACAAGTGGACGGGGCTTAAAAGAAAAAAAAAAAAGATCCAAATTGACAGAAAAGAGATGACCCGGTTAGGCCATTCCAAGTTTTTTCTATGTTTAGCGTCCACCCATCTTTCAAAAACCTAGCTACCTATTCGGAAAAACCACACAAGTCAAAAAAAGATAAAACACATATTTTATAGTTATACGAATGACGTAATTCAAAAGATATGATTTCATTTATCTATTTTCAAAAAGAAAGTTATTTTCTTCTGCAAAATCAAGGAATTAAATACTTAAACTACTCTAATAATGAAATATTATATAAATATTTAGAGATATTGCTGGGAATCAAATTTTGACCTGAATGATTAATTTTCGGACTCCTGATTCTGTTTGTTTTTTCTGACATGGGGTGTCAAAAACCAAGGCGCACGCGGACGCTAAACATAGAAAAAACTTGGAATGACCTTATATGTGCATAAACAGGACATTTAGTATGGGTACAATTTATCAAGCTATATATAAGCTACATGTATAAGTGAACATACTTTGTTGAAGATGACATTATATATATATTTTTTTTTTGCCTGATAACTTCCTTTTTGTACTTGAAATGTATCCCCTCAGCAGCTACCACAAATCAGGAGTATGTATCCGTCACTGAGTTTTTTAAGAGTCAACTGAAGTAGAGGAAGTCAAATATTAATAGATCCACCATTATTATTTGACTGAAGCGAAAATTTCAATTCTGTTTTACAATGTGGGTCTATTAAGGCAAATCTGATCCACATATACAGAAACTTGACAGAAGTTTTAAAGAAAGCGTTTCTATAATTTAATTCCTCCGCTACTTTAAGAAAGACAACTTCAGTCTTATTCTAATATGTAGCATACGGAAAGAACACAGAAAACAGAAATAGTGCTATAAAAATGCATTTCTTAGATCGTTTTAATCTAAATAATTTTCTTTTCTCTGAATTGTAAACAATTTTATTTTAGAACTTATTTTATTCTGTGACAACTTAGTTTTTTCTGCACTTTTGCTCTAGGTTTAATTTAATAAGCATGGGCTTCCTGAGCTATAAATATCTTCCACTAAATGTCATTTTAGGTTAGAAGTGCTTGTGCTTAAGAACTATATGTTTTGTTGGTAACCTTCCCACCGAATTTAATGCTTTAATTTATTCAGATGTGCTTTAATTATTCAGACCTTTCGACAGAATGTTGAATAACACACTGAAATTAATATGAATGCAAGAGTGTAGTAATTAATTTGCAGTGGAAAAGGGAATATGTTGAAAGTAAAACTTTTTATTACTGTGTATTGTTAAATATGTGGACATCTTTCTTCGTTTATATGAACACGCCCCAAGCCACCTACTGCAATGCCCGTTTTATACCATTTTAGAGGACATTCGAATTTGGAAAATGAAAACCTGGTAAGTACTTTTCTTACACTAATTAGATTTCTCGTCGTTTAAGTATGATTACGTGTTGTATTGCATTCACAAAGATAACATATGTTTTGTTTCTCCTTGTTTTCTCAGACAGAAGTTCTTACAAAATGTTTGATGCTAGTCATTCATTTTTACTTGTGAACATTAATTTTTTATTTGTGAGACACAGAGTGAGGACGTATATCTGTCAAACAACCTGTGAATAGAACGGCCTAGTTTTATTTGTGGACGTCAGATATTTATGGAAGGGAGGTTGTGGAAGTTATATGACTTTATATTGTTATTTGTCCACTGCTAAACATTAAAAAAAATTAAAAATATAAACAAAAAAAATCCATATAATATCGAAGGACTAGTTAAACAAAATTGGTTATTTGGTATATTTGTTGCGTCTTATCATAGAAAAATTATGCTCTATTATTTTTATTATAGGATAGTACCAAAATGTGATTACACATATTTATACCTGGTATGGCAGCATTAAAGAAAGAAAAAATTAGACTCCAAGGTCATGAGGTAAAAATGTTGAAACATAAAGAAAGGTCTTTTCACAATGGACACACATGTATAGCATAAAACACTGCTTTAACTAGTACAAACTGTTTGTACGTTGGGGCAAATTTTATTTTTTTTTCTCGGGAGATGCTCAAAGGTCAAGATCACGAGGTCATCTTTGTTTGTATCGATTTAAAGGGAGGTCACCTTATGAGAAATACAAAGGTGAAATATAAAAACCCTATAACCAAACACAAATGTTTGTGTCCAAATATAATGTTTAATTCACAAAAGTAGGACAAATGTAGATCAAAGTCAAGTTCATAAGGTCAAAATTGTTATTACTAGAAAATTCTCCTTTTGAAAACGTTTATATGTGTCTGTCACTAAATCTCTAACCTTTACTATAACTTTTTTATTACGGTCGTTGTAAGGGGCTTCGGTCAGAGAGAGCAAAATTTTCTTAAAAACATGTATAGGAAAAAATTAATTTTTGCTATTAAATAAAATAGGATTCATAAACAAGAGGCCCATGGGCCACATCGCTCACCTGAGTAACTTGGGTGATGCAAATCTTTACCAGATTCTCCCTCTTGCTATACCTATCATGCCCAACAACCCCCTTCCCTTTTTTATTTTAAAACTTTAGAATCTACACTACCCAAGGATGTTTCCACGTAAGTTGCAGCTTTCCTGGCCCTGTGGTTCTTGAGAAGAAGGTTTTTAAAGATTTGTTCTATATTTTTCTATGTAAAACTTGGAATTCCCTATTGTGGCCCCACCCTACCCCCAGGGGTCATGATTTTAACAATTCAATATCTACACTACCCAAGGATGCTTCCACATAAGTATCAGCTTTCCTGGCCCAGTGGTTCTTGAGAAGAAGATTTTTCAAGATTTGTTCTATATAATTCTATGTAAAACTTGAATTCCCTATTGAGGCCCCACCCTTCCCCGGGGGGTCATGATTCTACACTACCAAAGGATGCTTCCACATAAGTTTCAGCATTACTGGCCCAGTGGTTCTTGAGAGGAAGATTTTTCAAGATTTGTTCTATATAATTCTATGTAAAACTTGGATTCCCTATTGTGGCCCCACCCTACCCCTGGGGGTCATGATTTTAATAATTTACTATTTACACTACCCAAGAATGCTTCCACATAAGTTTCAGCTTTCCTGGCCCAGTAGTTCTTCAGAAGAAGGTTTTTAAATATTTGTTCTATATATTTCTATGTAAAATTTGGATTTCCTATTGTGTCCCCGCCCTACCCAGGGGGTCAAGATTTTAACAATTTAATATCTACACTACCCCAGGATGCTTCCACAAAAGTTTCAGCTTTCCTGGCCCAGTGGTTCTTGAGAAGAAGATTTTAAAAGATTTTTCTATATATATTTCTATATAAAACTTGGATTCCCTATTGTGGCCCCACCCTACCCCTGGGGGTCATGATTTTAATAATTTACTATTTACACTACCCAAGAATGCTTCCACATAAGTTTCAGCTTTCCTGGCCCAGTGGTTTAAATTATAAGAAGAAGATTTTTAAAGATTTGTTCTATATATTTCTATGTAAAATTTGGATTCCCTATTGTGGCCCGCCCTACCCCCGGGGGTCAAGATTTTAACAATTTAATATCTACACTACCCAAGGATGCTTTCACATAAGTTTCAGCTTTCCTGGCCCAGTGGTTCTTGAGGAGAAGATTTTAAAAGATTTTTCTATATATATTTCTATGTAAAACTTGGATTCCCTATTGTGGCCCCGCCCTACCCCCGGGGGTCATGATTTTTACAATTTAATATCAACACTTCCCAAGGATGCTTCCACATAAGTTTCAGCTTTCCTGGCACAGTGGTTCTTGAGAAGAAGATTTTTAAAGATTTGTTCTATATATTTCTATGTAAAACTTGGATTCCCTATTGTGGCCCCGCCCTACCCCCGGGGGTCAAGATTTTAACAATTTAATATCTACACTATCCAAGGATGCTTCCACATAAGTTTCAGCTTTCCTGGCCCAGTGGTTCTTGAGAAGAAGATTTTTTAGTGACCCCACCCTATTTTTGTCTTTTCTTGATTATCTCCCCTTGTAAGGGGACTTGGCCCTTCATTTTAACAATTTAAACTCCCCTTTACCCAAGGATGCTTTGATCCAAGTTTGGTCAAAATTGGCCCAGTGGTTCTTGAGAAGAAGTCGAAAATGTGAAAAGTTTACAGACGGACGGACGGACAGACAGACAGACGGACGGACGACGGACAAAATGTGATCAGAAAAGCTCACTTGAGCCTTCGGCTCAGGTGAGCTAAAAAACGTAGTGTAATACATGAATCATAAAATTCAAATGGTGATAAAACAATGCATTTGAATAGACATTAAAAAAGATGAAACGAATTTTAGACAAACGGATATCCAAGATTCTGCAAATTTCGAGATTATCTCCCTTGGTGCGCTCTTCCGTTACGGAAGGGGGTTTTGTTTCCACGTAAACAGTCAGGTGGGTCAGCCTCAGTTATTTCATAGACATAAAGCTTTGTATGTCTATGGTTATTTATATATTGAATACAATTACATCATCGATATGTCATCATAACTGATTGTCCAGATACACTTTTCAACCCGAAAATTACCGAATTAAAGAAGTCATTTTTTTTCCGCGAACAATAAATCGAAACGAAAGAAAACAAGAGGCCCGTGGGTCACATCGCTCACCTGAGTACTGTTGCTAGGAAAACGAAAAAATCAATCCTGTATTGAAAAGCTTATATGCATAATCGGTCCTTACCTATATTAAACTTTCATTTTGGTCTCACCCTACTCTCGAGATTCATGATTTGATCAAAATTGAATCTACACTACCTGAGGATGGTTCCATATATACTGACACGCAAAAGAAACGCAACACCGTACTTTAGGGGGAAATAATTATGTAAAGTAAAGAATTTTGTATCTTAAAATTATAAATATCTTCAATTTGGTAAACATCGGTAATTTAACGGTTGAACGATTTCCATACCATAACCGGAAGTAAAGTTTAAGTCTGCTTAACAGAAATCAAAAAGTGCATGTTTAACAAAACATTTGGCAGTATTATGGAGTTTTAAGGGTTTTTTTTTACATAAGTAATGAAGCAATATTTCAAGAAATGAACTCTCATTTCGTTTCCTGTAACGATGCTAAGGCCACTTGAAAATGGTTTATGTACACATTTCCATTGCTCTAGCTGGAAAAGTTCAATGTAAAGGTGATGGAGAGTTGCTGATGCGAAATTTCACTACATTACGCCTCAACAGGGTCTTACGTATCATATATGCATTAAGGACAGTCCTTGTACTGGAAGTCCAAGGGTGGCTACACTGCTCTAAGTTAGAGAAAATTCGACCTAATCATCTGGAAAACGGGCATTTAAAAATGCCAAAGAATAATTCCTTCGCTCAGATCTCGATATTAATGAACCTACTGTATCGTAGAAATTAAGCTTCAACTGTTGTTTAGGGCAGTCTTGCACGTTTTACTTGAATGGTTGGGAGGGGGTGATTTAACAGTCATATTTTACTTAGTAAAGTAAACAGATAAACATTTAACATTTTTATCAAATCTCTGATGTTCTGAAAAGTGAGTTAAACCTTTCTTTATTCGCTTTTGAAAATCATTAGATAAAAAATCAAACATTTGTAGATTACTGCTTGTTGCGTTTCTTTTGCGTGTCAGTAAAAATATGACTAATCAGTTGTTTTGAGAAGAAAATTTTAAAGATTTTTCCTATATATTCCTTATGTAAAAAAAAAAAGATCGTCCATTATGGCCCTACCTTCCCCCCGAGGGACATGATTTGAATAAACTTGAATCTACACTACCTGAGGATGCTTCCATATAAATATGACCAATCATGGCTTTGTTTTTCAGTATTGAGAAGACGATTTTTAAAGATATTCCCAATATCTTCCTCTGTAAAATTTTGATTTGCCATTGTGGCCCCAACCTGCTAATTTACCTGCCCCCAAGGGTCAGGATTTTAACGAATTTGAATCTACACTACCTCAGATGCTTCCACATTAGTTTCATCTTTCCCGACCGAGTGATTCTTGAGAAAAAGATTTTTAAAAGATACCATTAATATTTCAAAAAAAAAAAAAATTATAAACTCCATTCGGAAGAAGGTGTGGTTCTTCATTTGAAAAAAAAAACAGCTTGCATTCCCTTCACACAACGATAGTTTGTGGCAAGTTTGGTTGAAATTGGCCAAGGGGTCCTTAAGAAGAAGTCGGAAATATGAAACGTTTACAGACAGACGGACGCCGGACAAAATATATAACTGTGTTCATGCCCCTTTAAAAAAGGAGGCTTACAATATAAGTAGAAAGTGTAAAAGTCAGTAAGATATTAAAAAAAAAACACAACAACAATTGCGATCACAACTTAAAGGACTACTATATGAAAAAGAAACATATGAGTTATACAATGCAAATAAACAATTTAAAAATTTGTATCCGCGAATGACAGCTCGAGGTCATGGTTAACAAGTTATTCAAATATTACCCCCCCCCCCTCCAAAAAAAAAAAAAAAACCTTAGTCAAGATTTCATAAATGTTTATACCCCCAGAAAAGGTCTTGTAAAAGAAAAACAAGAACTGAACGTCCTAGCACAAACCATACGATTTTTTAAAATAGTTTGTACGATTTTTATAAATCGTTTGAACAATTTAGGAAACTGTTTTTACGATTTAAGAAAACGTTTGTACGATTTAAAAAATTGTTTGTACGATTTAATAAATTGTACAAACGATTTAACAAACAAATTGTACAAACGATTTACTAAATTGTACAAACAATTTATTAAATCGTACAAACGACTTCTTAAATTGTACAAACGATTTATTAAATCGTACAAACGTTTTCTTAAATCGTTCAAACAATTAAAATAAAAATTCTACATTGTTAAAATGGCACGAATACGACGTCGTATATAAACCCTGCATTTTAAGAATTATTTTATTCATTGAAACAAGTGATATTTGAAGAGAAGTTCCTGTTCTTTAATTCCATTTTGGTTCCTAAACTTCTTCAATTTATTTTTAAAAAGCCAAGATAATATAATTACATAATTATAGGAAATAAACCTCATTGTGATTTCAACATTTAAATTAAATGATTTTGTATTTGTAAACCTATAGGGTTTGAGACAATTATTTTAATCAAGAAAATAAAATATGATTATTAACATGTACTCATGATAGAGTGCACTGACCTATAATCCAATTGGGACGTGAAAATGTAATACCTTTCCGTAAAAGTGAACAAACCCGTTAATCGGATTAAGGACACTGTAATCAACCCCAGGATGTTTACCTATCTTCGGACATCAATACAGGAAGAGAAACGGAACATTGCAAAAACTTACTTTACCATTATATTAACTTTTGCACGATACCAGGACACTGAACTGAAGCTTATGTTTATATTATAATATATTTTATAACGTCATAGGATTTTGACCAAATTTATTGTATTACTTGTTTACTTGAATCTGATTTGTTTGTTTCATATGTAAATGAGTATCATGTATTGTACATTATAAAATGACAGTCTAACTTTACGAAGCGCTCACTCTCACGCTTTCATCTGGGCCGCACTTCTCAGAGCGGGGCTCTTCGGAGCAACGTTCTAAGAGGGATCGTGAGACACTATACGATCACGAGCCATTTTACGATTACGTTCTTAACCACTATACGGTCATCATTTGTATTCTTTAACAATTTCACTACTTTAAATAAACTCTTAGAAAAGACTTTTTCCTTGTCATTGGTTCAGATATTGTATTAATTTATATTTTTCAGACTTACAACCATCCAAAATGAAGAAAAAAATGAAGTCAGCTGTAATGTGGATACTCTGTCTGCTCCTTGTAATCTACTTACTTTGTACTCCTTTCCGTGGATGGAAAATTCAAACCGAGGAAATTTCATATAGACTAGTTCAGGCGTATATTGATACGGGCATAGTTCGACCCATCACTATACCCTCAGTAGGGTGTGCTGACCATGGTCAAAATGTGTTTTTACTAATAATGGTGCCTAGTTCAGTATCAAACTTTCAACAGAGAGATGCCATTCGTCACACATGGGGAAACGTTTCAAAAGTTACACCGACTGTTCAAGTCAACTTTGTCTTGGGCAAAAGTAAAAACTCAGCTTTGCAGGATTTAGCGAACACCGAAAAACTGATATACAACGATATTATATTTGAAGATGTTCTAGAAACGTACGAAAACCTTACCAGAAAATCTATAGCAATTTTGCGTTGGACAGTTTCATTTTGCAACCGAGCTCGTTACCTTTTAAAGATAGACGATGATATGTTCTTAAATCTTCCCAGACTTCTGAGTTATCTCTCAGACTTTTCTCAAGTTAACACAGTCCTTGGGTGTAAGGTCAGTCATTCTGCGCCATACCGGAATCCATTTTCTAAATGGCACGTGTCACGTGATCAGTATGAGGACAGAGAATATCCGGACTATATATCCGGAACTGCTTATCTCATTTCCGGTGATATCATTTACGATCTCTACCAAGCAACAAAGAAGGTTCCTTATTTCATATTTGAGGATGTTTTCGTAACTGGTTTGTGCCGGAAACAAATCGGTGCTGTCGCAAAAGAGCATCATGGGTTCAGTTGTGGTAGTCGTGAAATCGGACCCTGTGGAAAGAACTTTAGGTATAGGATTACAGGTCATCACTATAGCCCACAGGAAGTGAAACGAATGTGGGTAGAACTACAAAACAGATGGTCGGACTGTCGATTAGTGGATTACTTCTTTATATACAATCTGATTGATATTTTTAAAAGGATATTTCTCTAGTCATTGGATAATTCATTTCTTTATTACAATTTTCTAGTCATGAAATAGCAATAAAAGTGTTCTTGCTAACTATCATCTTACCCTTTCTCTACCCTGCCTTATGTTGAAAATGATAAAACAATATTTGTTCGAAAAACTGTGTAAAGGTATCAAAATTGTTTGTTATACCTTTAAAAGTTTGTTCCTAATATACAAATCTTTATTAAAAAGTCCTAACATTTCTAATGTTTTACTGAGCGGGCATTATAAATTCAATGTTTGATCGTGCGTGAGATGACTTGGACCTGCCGTTGAGATGTTGGACCGCTTACGTCACACAATGGGCGGAGCTTAATTTCATTTGCATTGGTTGGTGCTGAACAGTGACAGACCTTAGGTTTACATCATTGAAGACAGTACAAGATACATGTATTTAAAATTTATTGACTGTGTTCTCGGGCAAAAATACATTTTGTTTACGCTCGAATCTCATGGCTTCAGGCAAACAGTTTGGTTCTTGGGTCCGACAAAACGCATGTTGTGCCTGAACTCAGTCAATAAATGTATAATGTATTGATTTTCTTGTATCATAATAAAAATTCTGCCTTATTCATTTCAATAGATACATACAAATAAATGTAGTATCTTCTAGTAATCCTCTAATTTAAACTCGTTACTAAAAATATGAACTACTGAGTATAGATAAATTTTCGTCCAAATTGTCTTGGAAAATTATGTTTATTATTGAAATGAATAAGGCAGACTAGCTGTTACAAAAATAGGAAACAAATGAAGTTGTGACATAACCCGGCGAGTTTTCCTTTGAAGTCAAGCGTACTGTAACTGCGATACAAAACACTTAGCTTTTTGTTGGCGTTTCTTATGCAAATGAGCAGAAACTGTACTGTATCTGCAAAATATCAATGAAACAGTACGGGGTTTTTTTTAGCGATGAAGGAAAGCTGTATCCGTATACAGACATACCAATCGTTCAATTCACCATAGAACTGTTAGTATTTACACAAAAATTTAGGTGAATCAAAAATAAAATTTTACAACGTAAAGGTATTATTGTCGGATTAAAAATTTAGAAAGGAGGGAGTGGGGCAGTTCACAAATTATTACTTTGAACCCCCCCCCCCAAAAAAAAAAAAACAAAAAAAACAAAAAACGGAAAATCGTATTCCGTGGGGGTAGCAACCAACACCTATGTGCGTCATTTGTTGATGAATTAAAAACTGTATGTATACAAGTTTAGAAAAAAAAAAATTAAGAAAGCGAAAAAGAAAAAAAAAACTCAAATGTGAGATGGGAGCACCAGTGAGTGCTGTATCCCGTTTGGTTACTCTACATTTTAATGAAAACGTGAAGGTAAAATACCCCCCCCCCCCCTTTCCTTTCATCTGCTTATTTCAATTTTGTATATGACGACCGGTGGAGGACATTGTCGGACATTTCTCTCATAATCTACGATCTCCCGAAGCATTTTTGTTCCAAAAATACTCCCACATGATTCTTATATATCAAAATGTTTTGCATTAAATCGTACATGTAACTTAAACTGAAAAAAAATGTCAGCAAGAGCTGCATAGAGAAAAAAACCCCTGCGCAATCAAATCTAATTAAAATTTTTGGAAAACAAATTAATTTATGCATCCCTTAAAAAATTATTTTAAAATGATAGATACCTGCACGGCATTTCAGTTGAGAATGCTTAAAATGGGATACTAAATCAACTTTCTGCAAAAACATGATTGGTTGGGAGGTATACACCCAAATACGCATGTAAATCAGTGAGGTCCTTAGAAAGGTCATGTCACAAGTCATTTAGAATACTCGTTTCTTATTGTTTCAGAGATACAGGGCGGGGCCAGGCTCGAGCTATTGCTCTCGCCTCAAGCCCCGCCCTGTATCTCTGATACAGTAAGAAACTCGTACTCTAAATAATACATAAAATTGAAGTAATCCTGATGATGAAATAAATGCACTTGTAATGCAATTGATCGTGCTGCACATCTCCATAGATTATTGTGTGAAGCAAATTATTTTTTAACTTTCCAATATGGTGTATAAACTTTACAAGTATTTTTTGAACCTCTCTCTCTCTCTCTCTTTCTATCTCCCTCCTTCCGTTTACAAACAAATGGTCAGATGTGTATCTCTTCCGTCCCATAGATTTGGTAGGTAGGTAGGAGATAAGTATTTATTGCTTATCCTCTGTTTATAGCAGGTGCGAGATCCTTTTGTTTGAAGCATGCAGGTGTGACCTCAAGTGCATTGACAATAAACGTAAAATAATGATTTTGAAGTAGACATTGTGTAATTTCAACATTTCGTACATGTATTAATATGGTCCTACTATTAATTTTCCATTTCTTGTCTTATATAACTTCACCTGGAGCCATATCTACGACGGGTAAATATTAAATTTAATATCTTTTGGCATAAATAAATTTCCTGTAATTTAACATGCATTTTCATTTCAATATGTATTATTATGATGTTACAATGTTAAATTACGTTAAATAATGTTTCATTAATTAATAAAACAGTTAAGCTTGTCTAATCCAGATACCACAGATTAATAAAAAAAAAATCCGATTAGAGAAACTATCTGTTATCATAAAGTATCATTAGAATTTACAGAAGGAGATGTAAAAACTATAAGCAAGATTTCTGAATATTTAACATTGTTTTTATAGTCAATTTTCTCCGTCTCTATTAATTAAGTAAAATAAAAAATGATTTAGAGTACCGTCCGTTAATTGATCAATTCTTACCTTTGTACATGTCCCCTACAGAGATGACGACGAGAAGTTACCCAGGGTACATAGAGGTAGAGATATCCCCTCACCTTGCTAATGTTACAGTAGAAAGTCAGGTAAGATGATGTTTATTCAGAGGACAAAAATATTCCACTGATAATAATGAAGAACCACCTTGAACAGTACTTACCATTTATAGACCTATATGATAATAAAAATGTAATTCACTTTTAAGTAACTATATAGGCTATTGGCCTACTTTCTATACTAGTGACCCCAGAAATATCTCAGTTTCTTACATTATTTTATAAGAAATATAGAAAAAAAATTCCGAGAAATCTTTTTCTTAATTGAAAAATTCCTTATATACATGTAACTGTGTATCATATTATATTGCTTAGATTATAGGGACCGGAATAAAAACAGCATATAACTTTAAGCAAAACCAGACCCGGATTACAATCAATACAGAGGAACATCCGGGTCTTTACAGCTTCCGTGTGATTCAGAATGGATCTGTACTTGTGACCAGATACATTCATGCGGGTATTAATTAATATTATTACATTCAATGTCACAACAATTAAAAATAACAATGTGAATAAATATACATGTAATATAATAAAAGCAATTGTATTTTTCTCATGTTGAATCTAAATTCAAAAAGAACACGTTTTAATAATATTCAAAGGACTCAGTGCTTTTTAATGATGAATAAATGAAATATAAATCAAAAGAAAGTCATGGCAGTAGTTGAATGTGAGAGTAAATGTTAGATCAATAACTTTCTTTACACTTCTTGAACGAAATATGTATATATTTCGTAAAATTTCCATCCATCTGCTTTTTTCCAGTTTGCCAGAAACACGTCACTCTACACTTGAATCAAACCTATTCAATACAGTCACCAGAATTTCCTCTGCCATATCATGCAGGCCTACGGTGTTCATGGAAAATAACAACAATTAGGAATGACACCTGGTTCAAGATTGATACAGTGACACAGGGAAGTGATTGTCTGACTTCCTTTGAGAGTAATTTTAAAAAGAATTTGTGCTCAAAAGCCAAGAAAAACGAAAGTCTAGTTTTGCCAAATAATTCTTTGTACGTGAATTTCTCCTCGATGAAAACGGGTCCATCTTCTTATATACACTTGGAGGGTGAGTTAATTTTATAAAATCCTAATAACTGCTGGTTTAGAAAAAAATAAATTCAGTTACTATAACTATATTTAAAGTAACTTTTGGAAGATAAAAATTATTTTTTGTACATTTTTTTATATGGTTGTTATTTTTCCCTAAAAAAATTCATACGAGGGCTGTTCAATAAATAATGTTATCGATGCTCGGAAAGGAACAAAAAAAAAAAAAAAAAACACCGCTTTTCAATGATTTAGCCTAATGGTTTCATTTAAATATTCTCTTTTAATTAAAACACATGTCCGTAACATTTTTCTCCAATTTCTGATTGTGTTCAGAACACCTTTTTTGAGTATGACCCTTCGTATACTGGAATATTGCATATCCTATGATTTCCTTGACTTGTTTCTTCTTTCTAAAAGTGTTTTTTTTGAAGTTTGGAAAATGAAACAAGTCAAAGGATAAAAGATCTGGCGTATTGTTGGAGTGACAAGACATTAACTTTCCTATTATCCCATAAACTCTTTAACTCTTCATGGCGTGTGGGTTTGGACGCTTTCACGAAAAAAATAATGTAGTGGATTCCTGATTCTGGTTCCATCCTGTCATAAACCTTTCGATTTTTTGCAAAAAATTGCTTTCTAGAATACTACAGAAATTGAACTGCCTCCCCAAATAAGAATTTGAATAACAAGATCAATAATATTTATGAAAATGGCATAAAACTGTTTTTGTGCTTTAATTTGCAACTTGTTGCTCTCAGACCTTGGCTGTTTTTGTCAAGTGTATCTCATTTGTTTTGATGGTTTAAAGCAATGGATTCAAGTTTCACTATATATTTGAAATTCAGACAAACTTGGATAACTACATTTTTTTTTTTGATTTTTTGAAATAATTGTTTAGATATTCTATTATCTTCATTCATTTTTCAAAATATAGGGTGACCATTGAGTACTAAGCTTTTTTACTGTCAAATGTTTCTGTAAAACAGTGTGAACTACCTCCAAAATGATGCTTATCAAATTTGCTAAGCGTCTTAAAGTCAATCAGACATCATCAGTGATAATTTGTTGGATTTCGGCAAACAGTAAATTGGTTGTTGTAAGTCTTTCTCGCCAAGGGCGATGCTCATTTTTGATGCCCATTATATTATTTTTGTTCTTTGAAATCAACCTGTTAATGTGTTTATAAAACATACATTGGTTGCTATAAATTTCACATATTGCAGTGAATATTTCTTTGGGATTCTTAACAAGTTTTGCAGCAGCTTTCACGAAGCATTCAATTTCACTCTAGTTCAACGATTCCTTACCATTCATTGATAACGCAGTGTCTTGAATAGCCCTTGTTTTCCAGCTTCTCACAATGAAACTATTCGATGAAAAGTGGTCACAAAACTGTAATTAATTTATTAAAGATTTAATCATGAGAGAAAGTCAAACTCATTGTCATATTATTTCTATGTTGTATGTCATAGAGCTCAGGGCATTATTTATTGAATAGCCCTCGTATTGTTTAGACTTTGCTTATATTTGTTCATTCTAAAAGGTTACGTCTCTTTGTTGATAATAGTCATACCCAAGTTACGCCCGCCTACAAACCTATCCGCAACAGTATTCCGGGACTCCATACGAATCGACTGGCTCTGGAACAGTACGGACGTTGATACCCTTGAATGTGTGATCGAATATCTAATATATCCTTCCGCTATACCCTATCAAACAATGGTCAACTGCAGTGATAATTCGTTCACATTGAATACCAGTCTCCATAGGGGCAGGTTATTCCAGATTAGGATGTTTGCCAAGACGTCTTTCTGGGAAAGTGAAAAGTTGGATTATGTAAATCATACGTCAGGCAAGTGTCTACACTTATTCAAAATATTGATAAATTTTGGATATTTAGTACTGTAGAATTTACTAAAATAATCACCTCCGATATGACCTGATTTATAAGTATAATATATACACACTATACATTGTAGTAGAAAACATAACTAGTCTGCGCATTCTATTACTTTTTGTTTTAATATAATTTTTGTTTTAATATTGTAGAATGTCAAAATGAAGTTTTTCTCGGGGACAAAAACGAAACAGCCATTCTTTCAGAGGGTTACCCATATCAACTACAATCATTTTCTTCCTGCCAATGGGACATAAAGACGACAGCAGATAAATATATAAAATTTACCATCCGGGACTTGAATCTGTGCTCGAATTCAAATATCTGTCAGACAACATGTATTAAAATTGACAAGGAAATAAAACTTTGTCCAGGTTCTTCCATTGAAAAAACATATTTGATACAGAAAAACATAACATTCATTATGTTCAATTCCACTGAAACATTAAATGGGAGGGGTTTCAACCTGTCTGTCAAAGTTGTTGGTAAGCATGTTTACAGAAAGTGCTCTAAAAGTATGCAGTATACATGTATAATAATTATGTATATATTATTGTTGTTTGTCAGCTTCAGATTTTTAGATTGTTTTTTAAAACAGCATGATATTTTTACAAATGGCGTGAACTAAAAAAATACTTTTTATTTATCATTTTTAAGAAACTTTATTTGCCTTTTACTTTGAATTTGATACGTATTTCATTCTGTTTCATTTAAAGACAGCATCAAGTACTTTATAGTCCTATTAGTACTTTACGGCTTGTGCAGTATATTTATATTTTTTCTAAACCTTTATACAAAATGTTGTCCAGCCCAGTCGTTCTGTGTTCACTTAAAAATTAGTATTTATTTGTTTGTCATTTTAAAATACATTGTAGATTCTCCTCCTCCCTTTCTTGACCAATTTTTTATCGAGAGTAAACATGACTTTATTAACATAACATGGCGTCCTTACGATGGAGAAAAAGACCTATTGCGTTATCTCGTCACCTACAACGTCATACCTGACGTAGGGCATCACGTGGTACCTCTTCGGGTCGGTCACCCTTCAACAACATACGTCATCGACACAAATACTCATCAAGGCCAATTGTTTGCCGTGAGATTATCTTATCTAACCGAGGGCGGAGAAGGGATACCTTCCAATGTAAAAATCATCAGAGCTTGTAAGCACTTTTATCCATTTCAAGGATGAATTTTCAATCCAACTGAACAGAGCAGTAAGAAATTAGAAATGTACTAGTATTGAGCACACAAAATTATTATTCATTATCCGTTTGTGAACCAATAAAAAACAAATGGAACACTGAAAAACTCCTGCAAAAGAAAAGAAATAAAGTTTTTATGAGAAAATATTTAAAGCCAAGATATATTTTTAACAATTGCATTGAACTGATTATATGACAGTGGCTAACCTGTCTTTAATTGCCATACGTACTGTGTGAGAAATACATCAAGATCACCAAATGAATCATTCTGTATAGAAACAGATAGGAAGTTAGATAATAAGATAGGAAAACATGTTATATACTTCTCCACTTTTTTATAGCATGTGGACGTGCAGTGCGACTGCGCCATAATCAAACCTTCACCATACGGCCGCCGGAAGTCAATGGTAGCTATCTTTCAAATGTCATTTGCAGGTGGAATTTACAAGCGGATCACGGACTTTGGTATAAGGTTAATAAAGTATCATTATCTTTTAATCAATATGTAACTGACATCTTTGTTTCTCAATGACCAGAGAAAAGAATCATCGATGGGTTATAATGTTCCTCTTACTCTCATTTCTCTCTAGTATATACCCTAGCTTTAAGAGCTTACAAAATTTCAAGCACCGACGCAAGTGCTATTCTTAACGGTCCTGATATAGTTAAATCAACTTCTGTTAAAAATCCTCAATATTAAATACAAGATCTGTCATAAAACCAGTTAAGTTTTTTTCTATATCGTCTTTATAGCTCTTGCAATTCTTTGTTCCCCGTGTTATGGATCATGGATTTATAACTTGTTTGTTTTTTGATTATTGAAATGCGATTTGTGTCACAGTGTGCTCGAGGACAGAACATCCCACCCCAACCCGGTGCCTTTTCAATTTATCTGTCTTGTAGATGAATATTTGATATTTTTTTTACATACTCATTGATGCATGTGGTGTATGGATTAGGTCAGGGGCTCTATGTCGGTGCTAGCTTATGACTTGAACAAGTATCCATGCTAAGAAAAGCTTATTTGATTTTACAGTTTGATATCGTAAAAATAGACATTGAAAACTCTACATTGTGTCAAAAAGATTATGTGGAAATTCCTGGAAAGCGGAGGTTTTGTGGAAACAAGCCTGATTCCGTTATAATAAAAGATCACAGAGCCGCCATTACTTTTGTTACAGACGATAGCAACTATGCGACAGGATTTACAGCGATGGCTACAGCAGTTTGTGAGTGAAGACAATAGCAATAGACCCTATAGTTTATTAATCCTGAAAAATTTTCCTGCTTTGACTTAGCAGTTTAAATCCTCCCATTTCTTATTTGCAATGTTTTTGTAATTCTTCAACGATTCTTTGGAATCCCAAAAGATACCAGCAGTATTTTTTAATGAACAGATGCAATTTCTACCATGTGCTTAACAGTATTATTTTTTGCTCGAATTTAACAATAATCCCACGTTAAATTGTTTTATTTCTTTTTTCAAGATCCACCATCGGGCCGTCCTAGAAATTTAACTTTAACGCCAGCACGGTATGGGTTCTTTTTGGAGTGGGAGAAACCTTTTTTGAATCCTAGTTATGTGAGGGGATATCGGATAAATTACAGACGACTGGAGAAGACCGAGGTCTCTGAAATGGTTCTACCATCCAATGATAATAGTGCTTTTATAAACACTCTGTCCTTTCTTGGAAATTTGTTTGAAGTTTGGATGTCTGCAATTGGTGAGGCTCAAGATAGCGAATCTACACAAAAGAGGCAGATTTTGTCAGGTATTCAGGTACCTTTGCTATTAATGATCATCATCTTAATAACAGAATAAGGAAAAGTGATAATATACTTGAATGCAAATAGCTATCGTCTTTGTAAAAACTAAGGTAGAAGAATCCTGAAATTGTAACAAATTAACATCATCTTTGTTGAAAGAAAAAATATGATTCTCGAAGTGTAAACAAATTGTTATCTTATTTGAAGAAAATTTTTAATGATTCTTATATTGTAACATGTTAGACTTTTGATCTGATGAGGAACTGTAGCTGGATTCAATTAAGAAAAAAATAAATCAGGTACCAATAGTAAAAAAAAACATTTTCACGAAGTTTTTGTCCGAGTTTAACAAAAAACATTCAAATACATGAATGAAATCTTTGTTTACCATCATGTGCATTTACCTTTAAAATGTTTTTGCGACTTTTTTATTAGAATGTTGTCATCTTATTTCATAAAAGTTACAAAAATATAGATATCATTTACTTTCTCGTTGCAGACTGTGGAGAATATTTGAAAATAGATACATCTGTCCAACTAATCAGTACGCCATTTTACCCAGAATTCCCTAGTGTCACGTGTCAGTGTTCGTGGACCTTGTCGTCTGTGCATAATTTATCATTCACTTTCTTGGAAATCCATCGTTATGAAAACCATACCACAAACTCAACAGAAGACGAATTTCTAATCTTAAACAGTA
Organism: Saccostrea cuccullata; assembly: GCF_032062105.1. Taxonomy (NCBI): domain Eukaryota; kingdom Metazoa; phylum Mollusca; class Bivalvia; order Ostreida; family Ostreidae; genus Saccostrea; species Saccostrea cuccullata. The sequence goes on along the minus strand of NW_026928077.1, from coordinate 7,002 downwards.
CAAAGCATTCTTTAGCGAATGTAAGCAAAGGAATGCAAATTTTCTTACATAAAAGTGAACTTGTAAAGATAGACTTTCGGACTAAGCAAACTTCTTTTTTAGCAGCAATAAAGCCAGTTCCTGGTAAGTGAAGATGATCATATTTAAATTTTTTAAGGTTCATCAATACTCTGATAAGAGAGATAATTCTTATTGACATAAATGTCTATTATGTCTTCCAATGCTAATCAGGCTCACCGCAGCTAGTTTTTGCTAACTATATATAAGAATGACTAAAACTCGTTCTTAGAGATGAATAATGTCATTTATTCAAATGACGAAATCAAAGACAATAAATTTCACATACAAAAGAGGGGATCAGACTCACATGCTCAGATTGTAAATTACGCAAAATATAAAAATGTCTGATCCCCCAAAAATGATTAGAAAAAAGTACATTTAAGACAAGAAAATCAACCTGATAAGAAAAATATAGCAAAAAGATGGCACATCTAACTAACCAAATTTTACATCTAAACAAATTTTGCCCAATATAAGAAAGAGATGTCACAATTCAACAAAACAGATAATTTACATATGTTGCTTTAATCAATAGGAAATTGGTAGGCTCGCTGGGGATGGTGGCGGGTCTTCAAAATACACGTGCTTCGTGCACTGAGTGGTCAGCTTGCGGGTGTCAAAATACAAAGTGATGTAGCCACTTATCCGCACCGCTGATCACATGACCCTATCTCATTAACTCATTGGCTATTTACTAATTGATTTATGGTCAGCAGGCACGGGATTAACATGCATTATCTAACATCAAAAATGCTACGCACAATAAACTATACGCCTTTCATGCATAAATTCAATTATCGTCATAATTGGTGTTTTATGTCTTCCAATGCTAATCAGGCTCACCGCAGCTAGTTTTTGCTAACTATACATAAGAATGACTAAAACTCGTTCTTAGAGATGAATAATGTCATTTATTCAAATGACGAAATCAAAGACAATAAATTTCACATACAAAAAAGGGGATCAGACTCACATGCTCAGATTGTAAATTACGCAAAATATAAAAATGTCTGATCCCCCAAAAATGATTAGAAAAAAGTACATTTAAGACAAGAAAATCGACATAAATGTCTATCATTCCTATGTATATTCGAAAATAGATAAATGGTTCCTCTTGGCAAGACTCCCTCAGCTTTGCAATCTTGGGAAATACTTTCCACCATCGGGGAACCATCGATTTGCAATTTTTACCAGACCCATTTCATAGTCATGTATATTACAATAGAGATGTTTTTATTAGTTACATTTGGAAAACCAAATAAGGGAGAAATGTTAAAATATCTTAGAGTATTGCAGGGTTACATGTACTTAAATTTCTTTAAATTACTAGAATTTAAATGACGTTTTTCTATTGTATGTGATTGTCTTTATCGACAGATGGGGATACCTCCGTTAGAAGTTTCAAACGATCATCGTCTAGTGTCCAAAGACTTGACCCTAGCTGACTAGTGCATGTCACACTGGGAATAATTCTGCTAAGAAAAACACTCTAAAATAATAATGTTGAGATGCTTCATGGAGGACGGAATCTTCCCAAAATGAAGATAAAGGATTTTTGTTATAATCCACAAAGTTAGTAATTAAACAGTCAAGTACTGTTATTGCTTATATATCCTTTATACGATTATCAGAAGAAAACAAAATTTTTACTCTTGCAATAAAAACCTACTCTTGATACTTTCGGTGAACCTACTTCATTGTTGCAAAAGGGACTTATCAGAAAATCTTCCGGTTTCTGAATCCAGGTAATAGTAATATTAGTGTAATTCAAATATATACATATTTACAACATTCTGAACAAACATGTTAACACTTCACGGTTGATGAATTAAAACATAAGCAATAATTTTTGAAATACAATTACCATCACATTTCAAATACATTTAAGATATGCATATATGCCAAAATTTGTTGGCCCAAGTTTATGATAAAGTAAACAAAGTAAATTACTTAATGATAATAAAACAAGAAATTATTCAATAAATTAGAAAGCAAGACAGACATTTAAAAAATTAACTATAGATTGCATTGATTGCCAAATGTATACAAATACAAAGAAGATCAAATTAATTATACAGAAACAGCCCTACTTAAACGGAGCTCGTCCGCAGTACAATTTTACTTTATTACAACTTTTAACTTTACAGATTATGAGTAACTCCAGATTACTTGTTCAGCCTTACACATGTCTAATTCAAGGGTCACTGAAAAGACTGCATAATTCAACATGGGTGACAACAGCAAGAGTAGTGATACGTATGAAATAAGGAGACAACAAACACTTATCAAGCTAAAAAGTCCATCGAACTAATACAAATTGGGAGCAGTGCAAACACGGTCCTCTTAAATCATAAGGTGGGATAAGGTCACATGGATAATCAAACATCCCCTATGGAACGCCGTCACTGCCTTATAGCAGAACACTACTATTGCATTTTATTATACTTTCATGTTAAATACTAAAATCTGATTGGTTTAGACGCAGTTAACAATCCGTTCTATTACCCTCAGCCTTAGCAACGCACGTGACAACGGGTAACACAACGGTAATGCCACATGCGTAGAAGTTGCGCGTTTGAAAGAACTGGAATAAACTTGACGTCGATGAAAGCTTGCGTCCGATGTAGCTTACTTGAAAACAACAAACGACAGACGAAACATGCTTGCGAGTGCAGAAATAACGAAACTTTATATGATAAAAGACTCTTAGAGTATCAAACAAACAATAAAAAGGTCAGTAAATCTTTTTAGAAGTAGCGAGGAGTTTGAAAGCTTTCTAAACGTGAACGTAACGATGATCGACGATTTTTTTTTGCTGACTTAATTAAAGAAGACATTCAGTATAATAAAATAAATGGTGCCTGTTTTCGAGGGTAACAGTTGAAATTGCCACTCCTCGGAAAACCATATGATTGTCAACCTCCGCTGACGCGTCGGTTGACAATGGTTTTCCTTGGGGTGTCAATTTCAACTGTTACCCTCCAAAACAGGCACCATTTATATAGTGTCAACCTTCCATTACATTATGTCAACTCTTTATGACATTAAGCCACACTACTATTGCATCATTGTGTCAACCTTCCATTACATTATGTCAACTCTTTATGACATTAACCCACACTACTATTGCATTGTGTCAACCTTCCATTACATTATGTCAACTCTTTATGACATTAACCCACACTACTATTGCATCGTGTTAACTTTCCTTTACATTATGTCAACTCTTTATGACATTTACACATATTACAATTATATTTCGTCAACTTGCATTTCGTTATGTTTACTTTTCATGAGATCTTAGTTTTTATTAACTGATGTGAAAAGCTTATGCCATACTGTGCGCACTCTTCTACATTATGTCGATTCACTATTACGTTATGCGAACACGGGTATCCTCGGCCTTTATATTAGCATAACGTATTTTCCGCGTTCCGCAAGCACTAAAAATGGCGGGAGAGAAAACTGTCGTAGAAGTGATTCTCGGCGATTTGGGAATGGCATCTTTAAATGAAAACTTTAAGAGACAAATGATTGACAATCTTGAAACGTGCAAAGCCTTAACACTGCGACTGTGAATTAAAGTCTCGTCGAAATTCAATGGTGTTTACTTTAATCTCATAATTAAATAAATCAAATATTATGAGTCGTGCAGCAATCTTTTTTTTTTCTTTTTATTTTGATTCTTTTTTTAAAATAAAAGTCTTAAACTTTGAAGGACATTGCATTAGTTTCACAATAAGCTTAGCTGAATTAAGTTGAAAACTTTTTTCTATAAAACTATAAAGCCTGAGAGCTTCTCCGCTTTCCACCCTTGGTCTTCAACCATATACCGTCCCCCTTCCTTGTTCAAGATTCCCATATCTGCCACTGATATGTACCCATGCATGCTTACTAAGGCATATTCAATTGATTTAGATGAGCGATTGGTAGATTTTCGTAATAGAATTCTGGCCCTGGAATGATTAAAAAAATTACGAACTCCAGTGACGTAACATCTTTTTTTTGAAAGAGGAGGTCAGTCAGAAAAAAAATCATTTACCCGAAAAAACTTGACAAACCAAAAAAAAAAGTCCAAGCCCGAAAATCCTATTTCGTGGAGAGGGGTCCAACTTCGATCAGTCCTATTTTTTCCAGATATATTACATTACCCTTAGTGGATTATACTTCAACAAAAAGTGGGGGTGGGGGCTGTACAGTTTCAATGAACATTACATTTTCTTTAGTAAAGTTATGTCTGGGAAAAGAGGGGGGTTGATATTATATGCCTGTAATTTGTCATAATCAAACAGGACCCCCCCCCTTCTTACCAGTCATTAAATCACGGTCGTCAACATTCATTATATACTAGATATACAGCTTAGAGATAATGTAAATGTTTTTTGACATCAGGTAATGAACTTTTGGAATCAACATGATGTAGAGTTAACACAATATAAAGATATTTTTAAATCACATAAGAAAGAGTTGACATAACGTAATTATATATCCACATCACGGAATGGAGTTTTGACATAATGTAGTAAAGTATTGATATAATATAAAGATATGTTCACATTATGTTATACACTTTTTACAACACGTAATAAAGCACTGACATAAAGGTAAGATGTGTTCACCTCATATCATGATGCCCTCGCCGTAAAATAAAGATAAATCCATATCACGTAATAATGCTTTGATATAATAGAAATATACACTCTCAAAAAGGAATGGGCTTTTGACTTCGTGTAATGATAAGTTTAATTATAAAACACAATTTACTTGACGTAATGCAGTTTTGACCTCACATATTAAAGAAATGAAATGATGTAAAGAAAAATTAATTTCATGCAATAAAGTTTTAACACAATGTAAACACATTATCACTTCACATAATGAATTTTTTACTTCAGGTTATGAAGTGCTGACATAATGAAAGAATGTATTTACTTCAGGTAATGCAGCATTGACATGATGTTTTGATACATTTACATCATCTCATAAAAATGGACATAACGTAAGGATAGTTCACATTAAGTTATGATAAATTGACATAATAGATGCATAGTTGTATGCTATAAGGCAGTGATGGCGTTCCATAATCCCCGGTCACCTGGTATATATACACTCCACTGTCTGCAAGTTCCTACTTGAAAACCTGTCAAATGACATCGATACCTGCACACGTCACTTTGAATTGAAAGTGTAATTATCAGTGTATCAATAAATGTTTGACTGGAAAATGTTCACCCCATTTAGGTCCTAGCTGTTGTTCCTGAAAATTTAAAATCATTCGGTAAAGAAGCAAGATCTGCGAAACAATGGGTTGTTGTGTACACCGTCAACCCTTTCATGTTCTATGTGTCCATCATGTTATCTTGGGCTATAATGATCTTGGATTATATTAAATCGTGGAAGAATCGTCCATGAAGGTTAAATGGTACAATCGTAGGAAGTACTGCTGAATTGACCATCTCCATAGTAGTGGCGCTTAGGAACGCCAAATAACTTGAATTTGTTATTCCGTCCAAAACTGGAAGAACGAGATATCCATCATCCTCAGATTTGCCACTAGGTGTTGGGATAAACCATGCCTCTACTGCATAATGATTGGATACTTTCCACATTCTATCACGGCCCCGCCCACACAGATCTTTTTTAACTAGTGCTATATCACTCAAGGAAACGTTATTGCATTTCAAAGCTACCCCATACGCAAAACAGTACGATCGATATCGATAGTTTTCGTTAATGGCTGGGAGGTCGAGTGCTGAGGCACACGGTGCATTTCGGGAATCCTCAAACGTTTTCCATTCGACTGTTAAGGTATTCAGATTTATGAAGTATCTTCTTACAGCTGCCCTTGTGTCAAATTGGTTCCTTTTAATTGGATCCAATAAGTTTCTCATTTCTAGGTTCTCAACGAAGTCTGGATTCGGGTAGGACGAAATATCCACAATGATCGAATTATCTTTCTCATAAGCATTTATTTGATGCATCATGAACACATTGTCTGTTTTCAATGTGTACAGCTCACCAGATTTGATATGCACAACGTATAAAGTTGTAGGAGAGTCGGGTTCCCAGTCCAAGGCTCTCTCTGGGATAGCATGCTGAATCATCTTCATTACATTGATGTAATATGGACAAGCAAAAAATATAACGTAATTTTCTGTTGCAGCGAAAGAATGCATATAAGGAATGCGATCTACCTCCCACGATGTAATTATCTCCCTATCTTGGGTCGATTTTATTCTCACCAGTGAAATTTTGCTTTTCATTCCTGGAATGACATTTACACTGGATAAATAGGTCAGATGATTTGAGGTTCCTGATTCCGGAAGGGGATGTGCAGAGGAAAGGAAATTCAAAAATGAGAAAGCTGACGGACTTTTGTGAACGTGAACAGGAGCCGAGAATGAAGACAAAGTTTGCAGGGAGTCGGAATCGATTTGATAGACTTTCCAGAAGTCATTTAATGCTACAATATTTCCATCTCCGAACTTGTAAACATTTACATTCATGTTGTCAATACCTCTTACGAGGGCCTTCAGCCTTTGAAGGAAATTGAATGGCGGATCCACAGATTCAAACAAAAGATAGGGTGCAATATCATGTTTGTCCATCGATTCTTTGTAGAATTCGCTTTGAAGGAATTTGGTAGAAAAGAATGAGGTGCCATTTCCTGGAAATTTCCAGCTGCTTAGTTTTGCAAAGGCGTCGAATGCATGCGTAAAACGTCTGCCGCCAACCTCATATTTTCCAAGTCCGTTTCGTATCTGAATAAGTCGTACAAAATATTAGTTTCACGTCACTTAGAGACAATAAATATAGCAGTATCTTTACAAAACATCAATTTAAGATATCTTTTGCTACATTATCTTCTCAAGCCAAAAATAATTACAAAATTAAATGAAAGTAAGTGATCAATGCGGTGAAATAGGTGTTATTTTTATGTTC